>NC_056727.1:976872327-977057327 GCF_019279795.1 Protopterus annectens | reverse complement strand
TGCTTTCACAGCCAAGCTGCTTCATCAGACAATTTGAGCAAAATACTTCCAGCTATTTAAATACCAGTTAACCAATAGAACATTGCGACCAATAAATTACTCAATTAACATTTAAAAATTCAATAATATACTAAAATATATAAAACATGACATCAGTCACATAAAACATATAAAATAATGTTTATCTTAGTAAAGGCCTATTCACCAAAACTGGCTGAATGGATAACTTGTCATTCAAGCCCTTACCCATATTGGCCCTCATCCTAATGATCCATTCCATCTCCTTATTCTCCACTCTGTTTCTGATTGCCCCACCTCTTAAAGTTGGTGTTACTAATTCAACAACCAGAAACCTAAACTCATGTTCTATCCCCACTGCCAGTATGTGCCTGGCTAAAGCATTGGTTTAAGTTTTTCTGGAGATATCATAAAGATGTTCCCTAACCCGATCTCGTAGCCTGTGTGTAGTCATCCCTACATAAAATGAAGAGCAGACTATGCAGTAACTCAAATACACCAAATGTGTAGTATTGCAGTTGGCTCTTAAGTTGAATTTAAATTCTTTGCCTGTGTCAGGATGACAGAACCTGCCTGAGCTATCCAGATACTTACAAAAGTTACATCCCTGGCATACTGTAGTGCCCTATTCATCAGCTGCAGTAAGACTAATATTGTGCTGATTCAATTTAGGACCACAAAGTAGTCTTTTCAAGGATTTTTTGTTTTTAAATGCATAATGTGGAGTATTACCAACTAATTTCTTAACATGCTCATCAGCGTATAGAATGTTCCAATGCTTTTTAAACACATCCTGTAGCAAACTATATATACTGTGTGTGTATATATATATATATATATATATATATATATATATATATATATATATATATGTACCTGTGTATATATACATATATATCTATATATATATATATATATATATATATATATATATATATATATATATATATATATATATGTACATATCTCTCTCTCTCTCTCTCTCTCTCTCTCTCGATATATATATATATATATATATATATATATATATATATATATATATATGTGTGTGTGTGTGTGTGTGTGTGTGTGTGTGTGTGTGTGTGTGTGTGTGTGTGTGTGTGTGTGTGTATGTGTATGTGCAGACTGCCACAACACTGGCAAAAGTTTCCTATGGGGAAATACACATGTACTTGCAAATATAGCAGACACTACAGGCATGTAACAGCATGGAGTAACAGACACCAGTGTGAAAGTACATACCCACAACCAATTTGAACACAGTCACATTCTGGTAAGCCTAAGTAATATTACAGCATATGGACTGTGTGAACAAAACCACCCTCATATCAGCCATTCACACAGTAACTCTACATATACTGGGCCAATACACAGTGTAGTCTGATGCCTGACTGTGGTATGGGACATGTGTCAATCTGGCCCTACAAACATGTACACTGATAGGGTACCACAAACTGGAGCAGCATGCAACATCAGATAGAACAGGACCAAGAACAATGACATCTACTACAGTGTGTACATATTCACAATACACACTCTGTCAACAATCACCATAAGTACACAGACTTCACTACTGTACACACTGCAACAGAATGTCCAGGTTTTGTCCTCAAATGTAAGGCCTACTATACATAACATGTTTAGCAGTCTGATATCTCACTGGCTTGTTATCAGGTATGATGTCAATAAATAATGATGTACTGTACATATGCACCTCTTACTGCATGACATATGGACAAAGGGTGACAGACTTGGGGGACAGAGGCACAAACACAGGGCTAATACTGACATATTGCTGTGATAAACTGAGAAACTTCCTGGTGTAACAGAGTTTGTTGTGACATATCTCTTCTGAGGGATATGAAGTCAGTAACTCACATGGATGTCACCATGTACTGACTGCAATCATCAGAGTATGCTACTGCATATGTAAAGATAGGAAATGTTTGAGTAACACAACACATGTTAAGACTCCAAACTCTGGACAGTCTGCAGATAGCCCTACAGGTGAGAGTTTCCTCAACCACATAACATTGTCATGCCAGGCACATACTGGCAGTGGGGACAGAACATGAGTTTAGGTTTATGGTTGTTGAATTAGTAACACCAACTTTAAGAGGTGGGGCAATCAGAAACAGATAGGAGAATAAGGAGATGAAATGGATCATTAAGATGAGGGCCAATATGGGTAAGGGCTTGAATGACAAGTTATCCATTCAGCCAGTTTTGGTGAATAGGCCTTTACTAAGATAAACATTCTTCACAATAGTTTTATATGTTTATTTTATATATATTTTTTATATATATATCTTATGTCTTTGACACTTATTTTATATGTTTTATGTGATTGCTGCCACGTTTTATATATTTTAGTATGTTATTGTATTTTAAATGTTAATTGAGTAATTATTGGTTGCAATGTTCTACTGGTTAACTGGTATTCAAATAGTTGGAAGTATTTTGCTCAAATTGTCTGATGAAGCAGCTTGGTTGTGAAAGTTCTCACCCTTGAATTAAAACTTGTGAAACATTTTATCTGCCATGGTTTGGTGCTCTTGATGTGTTTCTTCACACACTTACTAGTACTGAGTTTCAAACCTATACCTAAGTATGTATTGCTATTACAGTGTTATGCAGTTATTGCATGTGTCATGGAGCTTATATGTTGGAGAGTTGTCCAAAGGTATCTTTGAAGGTGAGTGACATCAGCAGCAGTGCTAAAGGAAGGATAAGGGAAGTGTGGTACATGTGAACGTCCATAAAAGCAGGTGTCAACGGAGACACACACACAAACACACACTCTCTCAGGAAAAAACACACAGTATCACAGTTGGCAAGCTCAGGATTAGAACCCCTACCTAACTAGTTTGCTACACTGTAGTACTACACAGTATCACAAGCACCACAGAGCTTAGATGGCTGATTCATTGTCAAAGGGCTATTTCAAGGTGAATGACATCAGCAGGCATGCTAAAGTAGGGCAATGGGATGTGTAGTTATTGTGAATGGCTTCAAAAG
The DNA here is from genome assembly GCF_019279795.1 of Protopterus annectens. Taxonomy (NCBI): domain Eukaryota; kingdom Metazoa; phylum Chordata; order Ceratodontiformes; family Protopteridae; genus Protopterus; species Protopterus annectens. Next base: position 977,054,291 of record NC_056727.1, on the reverse strand, counting down.
CATTAATTTCCAAACACACAGACACACACACACACACACACACACACACACACACACACACACACACACACACACACACACACACACACAGAGTTCCACAGTTGCTATGTCCAGGATTAGAATTCCTACCTAACCAGTATGTTATACTATAGCATTACACATTTATCACACACATCACAGAGCTGATAGAGTTGGCCCTTATCCAAAGGGGTATTTCAAGGTAACTGACATCAGCAGGCTTGCTAAAGTAGGGCAACGGGAGCTGTAGTGACTGTGAATGGCCTCAAAATCATTAATTTCTATACACATACATACACACACACACACACACACACACACACACACACACACACATACACACACAGTTTCACATCTGGGATTAGAACTCTTACCTAAAAAGTATGTTACACTATAACATTACACAGTTATCACACGGACCCCAGAGCTTATAGAGCTGGCCCTTGTCCAAAGGGGTATTCAAGGTGACTGACATCAGCAGGCTTGGTAAAGTAGGGTAATGGGTGATGTAGTAACTGTGAATGGCCTCCAAATCATTAATTTCTATACACACACACACCCACACACACCCACACACACACACACAGACACACACACACACAGAGTTTCACAGTTGCCATGTCTGGGATTAGAACTCCTACCTGACTAGTATTCTATACTATACTATAGCATTACACAGTTATCACACGCACCACAGAGCTTATATGGCTGGCCCTTCTCCAAAGGGGTATTTCAAGGTGACTGACATCAGCAGGCTTGCTAAAGTAGGGCAATGGGAGGTGTAGTGACTGAATGGCCTCAAAATCATTAATCTCTACACACACACACACACACACACACACACACACACACACACACACACACACACACACACACACACAGTTTTACATTACACAGTTATTGCATGCACCATGGAGCTTATAGTGCTGGCCCTTGTCCAAAAAGGTATTCAAGGTGACTAACATCAGCAGGCTTGGTAAAGTAGGGAAATGGGAGGTGTAGTAACTGTGAATGGCCTCAAAACCATTAATCTTTACACACACACACACACACACACACACACACACACACACACACACACAGAGTTTCACAGTTGCCATGTCTGGGATTAGAACTCCTACCTAACTAGTTTGTTACACTATAGTATTACACAATTTTCACATGCGCCACAGGCTTATATGACTGGCACTTGTCCAAAGGGGTATTTCAAAGAGACTGACATCAGCATGAGTGCTAACATGGGCTATGGGAAGTGCAGTGTGTGTGAATGGACCATAAACCATTCCTCTGGCAACATACACAACACTCAGTCACATACAACTTTACATTTGACAGGAATGGGTAAACAAATGCTAGATGAATACTGATTTGTACTATCATGTTACACAGTTATCACAAGCACCACATACACTATAAAGCTGAGAGGTACCAAAAGCAAATGTCTACAGTGATTAACATCAGCACATCATGTGATATTGGCCAATTGGATATATGGTGGGTAGGACAGGCCTCATGATGGCAATCTCTTTGTCACTGTCTGCCTCTATCTTTCCCACATCTGTGTGTGGTACGTTTGACCTATTATAGTGGGTTGGCCTCAGATATGTGTGAGTATTCCTATACAATCTGTGTGCAAAGCATGAAAGGTGTGAAATTTAATGTGTGTGCACAGATATCGGCAACAGACCGATATGTATAGTCCACTGTTGTTGTCAGACATGGGCTTCATTTCTCTAAGTGTAGGAGTATGCCCAATATGACCCTCTGTATTGAGCGTGTAAATCCATTCCAGGTAGGTTGTACTCCAGTGCAGGATTTTGTGTTCTACACCTACAGCTAACAACCTATAGGATATCTGGTTGACAATATGGAGTCACAATGGGCAAAAGATAGTGGGATACTTTAACTATTGTGTCTATGCTGCTTGTGTTACATGGCTGGTGTTAGCAGAGATATTCAGACATGTACTGTTTTACACTGTGATGTATTATGTTATCAACTAATGACGGATATACTTATTTGCTCACAGTTATTTCCTGGGAAATGCAAGATGAATGAAGCTGTGTCCAGTATTGTGGTCTGCAGCCTACATATGCCATTTTGGAGGGGTAGCTGCAGACACTTGTTGACAGATATGTGTAAATGGTCCAGCACCTTGGTGCTGTGGTGGCTGAGGATCCCCTGCTTGTACATCTATTGACATAACAGAATGGCCATATCCTGCTGTAGCCATACCTCTCAGCTCTACAGATTCACCCAGGCTACCCAGAGGCAGGGCTCATATATTTGGTCAGTTCCCCTTCACATTGTGGCTTATGAACACGTTTGTAGCCACCCATTACTGGGTTTGCAGGCAGGGGTGGTATGGGCACACGTCAGAGTTTTAGACTTCACACACTCCATGGCGTCCATGCTTCTACACCCCCCACTCTGTTATTCTATCCTCTTCCTAACATTATTTGAGTGATAGCTGTGAAGTATCACTATAGTTGTCCCTTCATCCCACCAGTATTTAGGGGTTGATCCACAGTTCATGCAGTAGGACATGGTGGACATGCTACTGGGATTTGTTGACAAGGCCTTGCATTTGTGTTCTGTGGACTGTGATATGTTTTTATTTGGGACCCCATGAGATAACATACATTGGCAATACAGGTGAGGCACAGGCCTTTGACAGAGGACTGTAGGGCATTTTGTATTGATGCAGGCCATCTGTAGCAGGCCCATGCATTCTGTCACTCCTACATTCCCAGGCTGCGAGCCACTGGATTTCCCTGGGGTGACAGGGTAAGTGTGCGAGGTGTTAATGGCAATAGTTCCTGTCCATATTAATCCATTGGTCTGGATGCTGGCAGGGTGCTGCTTACAGCTAGGGACATACCTGCATGGGACACCTCTTCATCATACTGCATTATATGGGTTTTCTCATACAGAAGTGGGGGTCATACTGTACTCATTCCCAACAGCAGGGATATGACCTGTGATAAACCTGTGGATGATGGTGGGGTGAGCTGAGTGCATGTGTGATATGGAAGCTTCTTGCAGCTGACTCACAGATATACCTGGGGCATTCCCCTTATGATGCCTTGTGCAGGGACATAGGCAGTCTCTTATTACTTCATAACTGTGCCTTTTGTGGTCTGCCAGTGATTGTCCAGACTACATCAGTATTCCATATTACACAGACAACTAATGTGCTGCTAACCTGTATGTACAAATCCAAAGGTGTGTGCAGTTGACAGTTACATTTTATGTACTCTGTCTAGGGTACTTCCACCTGTGTACTGTGTGTATGTTTGGGCCCACATTCATGGCATGTCCATCTTTCAGATGGTGATATATATTGACATCTGAACAATGAGTATGGATGACTGCTGAATTGGGTCTTGCTGGGAAGCACTGTGGTTGGCACTGCAGTTGTCGGAACATGGCCCTGTCATCAACAGTACTGGCCATAGGCCACTGGGACGCAACCCTCCATGCCTACATACTGACCACTTCCACACAATATACAATGCACAACAACCTAACACACAGAGTCCTGCATACTGGACACATGCAACAATCTAGCCTGTAAATTGGGCCAGCTCAGGTAATCTGTGCTCCACTGTTATGAAACCCACATGTATATGTTACTGCATTTCTACATAGGATTGGAGGGGGGGCACACCTAACAACTGTAAACATTTGCTATGACTGTACTGGTATTTCAGGTAATCTGTTGGCTTCCATTTCATTTTGTATTCTAACCTATCATGCAAAATAGAGGCATATCTGTAGAGTATAAATCTTAGGTGTTATTGACCTACATTTCAGTTTCAGACTTCTTACTCTTCAGAACTAACATACAACTGCCTGACCTGCTGTGGTCTGTCTGTGTAGGTCTGGAGGGGGGCTGTTCTCCATTGCCATCAATTGGAGGCCTTATGGTCGTTTACAACTGTCCTGCTGGTTGAGGCTGTTGTTGGGTATGTGAGCCTCACTGACATGCATGTGTGTGTTCTATAGACACACATTTGGGCCATCACATGTTTTGCAGTGAGATTTGTCACCTATCTCTAGTACTGTCTACTTTGTTGACACCAGTATTTGTTATGGATTTCATGCTACCCATATAGGTGTCCACTATCTACTGCCATCCCATTCAGCCACCCGATTCCCTTGCATGCTCAAATCCATACCATAGATACAACTAGCAACATATTACTCCATTCAGCAATTGATAGGAAGAGTGACTTACCCTGTGGCTGTGCCAGTATTGAGGATGGTGCTGGAGGGCTGACTATGTCGGATGCACATAGTACACTCCCTATACATGGTAAAGCACAGGTAGTGTAAGTTTGGCATCCCTTTTACTGTATGTGCGAGTCAGAGAGAGGTGTAATTCCCTGAGTTCCCACCATGTCAGTGTATGTGCTATGCGTTGCCTCTTTGCCAAAGCCTGGGCATACTGGGCATGCCTCCTTCTGCCTACATGGGCAGGCTCAGGTGTTCCTCCTCCGAGTCACTCTGTGCCTGTGCTGGCTTTGGCAATGATGGGGGGCTGTGTGGCCCTGCCCCATGCTGTTCCTGCTGCAGCTGTTTCCGCAGGATCATATTGTGTAGCATGGCACATACAATGAAAATTTGTGTACATGTAGCTGGAGAGTACTGCAAGGTTCCACTAGATATGTCAAGGCAGTGGAACTATGACTTGAGCATCTCAAACACACACTCTATAATGATCATGGTTTGTGCGTGTGCCTCATTATGGAGTTCTTGTTCGGGTGTGTGTGCATTTCTGATTGGTGTCATCAGCCACGGCTCCAGTGCATAACCAGCAACCCCCACTAGGTGGCCATATGGGATGTCCCCACTGGTAAATCTCTGGTACAATTGTGTCATATGCCAGATGTGGGAGTCATGATAGCTTCCAGGGCTGCCAGCACACACATTCATGATAATGCCCTGAGCATTGCACACGACCTGGCAGATGATGGAGGGGAAGCCCTTGTGGTTTATGTAGACCCTTCCCCGCTCGCTGGGTAATGCTTTGATGTGTATGTGCATGCAGTCTATGGCACCCACTACCTTAGGGTATTCTGCTATTTGGTGGAAGAGACACACATTGCTGGTCAATGCCCCATGGGTGTTGAGGAAATATATGTGCTCAATGGCATGTGCTGACATGGCATCTAGGAACTGGTGGAGTACCCTGGATGTTGATGCCTGTGAGATCCCCATGATATCTCCAGTTGGCCTTTGGAAGGTACCTGTGGCTAGTATTCTTAAGCCTACACATACCTTGGTATCCACTGGGATGGGCTCCCTTCTGTTGATTCTATGTGTGAGGTGTGGCCAGCGCAGCTCAACAATTTGTTGTAGGATGTCCCTGTCCACCCTATAGTGCTCCACTGTCTCCAGCTCATGTAGCCCCTGGTAGATTACCCTGGGTCTGTACACTCTTCTACTTCTCCTCACTATGGGTTGGTCATCAGCATTCTCATCCTCACCACCCTTAGCCTCAAGTTCCACATATTGATGTATGAGAGCGACAGCAGCCCCTATCATTCTGGTAGTTTTGTCAGGTGAAATTTCCCCATCTGAGTACACAAGTGGTGTAGAGTTTCTGGGAAAAACCAGAGTGAAAGGTGTTTGCATAGTTTATAGTACTGTGCTGTGCTGGGCTGCTGCCTGTGTAATTGGCTGATTCTGATACATTTCGCCTGCCAGCTATGCTAGTTCTCCTTGATTGCCTTCCTACTGCTGTTTTCCCTTTTCATTGCCTTCCTGTTTAAGCCCCAAGGCACGCCGTGCATACCCAGTGCTCAGATGTGAACAGAGCTGCTATTTCCTTTTTTGTTTGTTTTGTTTTGTTTAAAACATGGTGCATGGCACTCACACCCGTTTAGGCAATGTAAACACTGCTAGGCAGCCTCAGACACACACCCCTTCCTTAGCTATGCTTAGCTAAGAGCAAACACGGGCCACAGAGCTCCAATAAGCTTACAGCATGCATGACACCCTTTTTCTGAGGTCATCTACCTCTTATGCTTATACCATGGTGTTGCTGCACCTACATGGTTGGGTGCAAGCTAACACTGAGGGGAAATCTGTGATTCAGTATAAATCCCCTCATTTGCATAAAACTGATTGCTAATGCATGGTTACAAAACTGACACTAAGCCTTCTTACTTACCAACCACTATTCCATGGTATTGTTGTCTTATGCATGCCATTGCTTATTATGGCAGATTGCTGATTTTGGTTTAAAAGCTTATTTCCAACTTTTTTTCTTATTTTCGGGCCGATCCTGTTTGTGCACCGCTGCCCTACACTTAAACGGCCAAAATCTTCCCCAAAAAAATTAAAGTTATTTTGTATAATTTTGCAACTATTTACTATGCCAATGGCAATATATTTGGACATTGGCATGCCTATTACATTGAATACATGCTTCCTTTGGAGATGTCATGCCTCCGTTTTGTAATTTGCAGAAATGTATTCGGTTAGTAGCTGAATACATTTCTGCAGGTTCCACTATTCCTGCACAGATGCCTGCCTGCTTTCTGGATTGCTAATTCACCTCATTTGCCATGGTTTTCATCAGCAAATGAGGTAATTAGCATACAGGATCTGTGTCCATGCAGGAATAGTGTAGGAGCGCTGGTGCACATCCCGGGAGCTCATTCCTGGATCGCTCGTCGGCCATATTGCGTACAGCAGCTCTTGCACTATTCCTGCACACCATGCAGAGGTTGCTGAATCCTGGGGTATGAGTTCTTTTCACCTCAGGTAGCTGTTTAATGTTTTTCCCCTATAAATACAATATGTCAGTTTTTCTACCAAATCCATAACTTCACTACTGCCCATCATTAGCTTACAGTTACTTTTTCAACCACAATTTTATAACTGTGGCATCACAGTTATAAGTGATACACATACCCTATAACTGCTATAAGCAATGCACATAACTTAGAACTGTTATAAGTGATACACATAGCTGTCTTGCAAATCTCTTCATTTTATATTTTCCAAAACATTCTTATACTTTTTTCTTAAAATACAGGACATATACATCACTTCACTTATGTTTATCTATGTCAAAAATGGTACATATAAATTACATTTGTAGTCCCTTTTTAAAACTCTAATACAGCTACAGGTGCTTGACATTAGATCCCCAAGCATCAAGTGCCCGAATCAAAAGATTCCAAGGAACAGAATGCTTACAACTGTTTTCTGAAGGAAATCCCTGGCAGCACAGTTTCTAAGTGTGTGCCAGCAATTATTCTTTTGATTTTGAAAATTTCTCCATTCTTCATGTTCGTGCAGCCATGGAGTTAGTATATATTAGTTAGGGGAGAGGGTGTAAAAAAACATTTACAGATTAATTTTTCACCCATTTTGTGTTTGGGGCATTTGTGTTTAAAGATGTAGTTACTTGGTGTCTTGTCAGTCAAGGTTTCATAGTGGATCCAAAAACCCTTTATGCAGCCCATTAGTATGTTCCACATGTATATATTTAGGTACCTCTGCAAATTATGGTTTTACAGCTTTATACTTAATGTGCTTTGGATGCATACCACTACAAAATAGGAAGGAATTCCTGTTAACATCCTTTGTATACACTTGTATTTGCAGCTGTCTAGTCACTGCATCCTCATAAATACTAATGCCTAAAAAGGCTATCTTATGACTATCAACTTAAAAAAAACACATTTTAAAAGATTCAGAACTATTCAACAATAATTAATTTGTGGAATTAAATGAAATAATGCAATAAACGGCAATGTGCAGGAAAAGTGAGATTCAGAGACATGCACTGCATTTGCACTTGGACCAAAATAGTGAGAGTGGTATTCATGGTATGTAAATGAATGCATAATGACAAGCAAATGAGTAACCACATTCAAATGAGGCTCATCATGTTTGCAGGTGATGAAATTCAACATGGTAGTGTGATTTTGAGATGTACAGATCCATCACTATGAGCCATGGGACTCTTTTATAAAAGCCGGGAATTTTCAATTTATTAGAGCTTTATTTGTGCTAATATGCCTGGAATAGCACAGCTATAGCTGAACAATAAGTGTTAATGGTCACTCTCAGAGCCAGTGCCCATAACATTAAGCATCATTGCCCTCCATGTTGTGGACAGGTCGACCAGTGGCTAATTTGCAATGGCTTTCAAGACCATGATATGGCTAATTTGTACCACGTGGATAGAGGCATCATATGGGAATTAGTAGATGTGTCCTCACCCATGTATGGAATTAAGGGTGATGCATGGACTACCCCACCCTATGGACACAAAGGTTTGAATAGCATTAACCATCCTTGCTGTGAGGAACTTTTAGCATCTGACAGGAGACAAGATAGGAATTTCACAAGTATCAGTCTCACACATCCTACCTCAGTTCCTTCACAGGAGGTTACAACATCTGGAGGAGCATACATGGTTTCTACAGACAACAGAAGAGAAAATGAACACTCTATGGGCATTTTTAAGCATAGCCCATTTTCCTGAGGTCCCAGGTGCTAGTGATTGCACCCACACCAACTTCAAGGCCCCACTTGCTGCTCATGGTGGCCAGTACAGGAAAGGTTTCCACTCCAAAAACTGCCAGGTGGTATGCAGTGCAGAAGGTATTATATACAATTTGTGTGTGCCTCCCAGACTGTTACTATGATTCCTGCATTTAACATGTGTGACCCCTACCCATGTTTTATGCTGTGTGACTTCCCACAGGGTCATCTAGTTGGTAGGTACACACACTGACAGATACATACGCCTGTATAAAGGGTTCCTACTCAAGCAGGCAGCAGAACACATATCATAGCATCTACTGTTATGTGTTGCAGGATATGCTGGATGCATTATGAACCCTGTCAAATACATGCAAGCCATGGCTAAGATGGGGTACAACATCACACATTCACAGACGTGGAATGTTGTTGAGCATGTCTTTGGGTTCCTAAAGGGCTGCTTCTACTGCTTGGACATATCTGATGGCATCACTGCAATACACTCCAGAGGCATGTAGTCAGATATTCATGGTCTGCACCTTATTATGGGTAGTATGCAAGCAGATACAACAGTAGAACATGGCAGAATAAAACATGCATTATCACACCTAGGCTATACACTACCGTACATTAACTTTTCATGCTGTGCGTCAGATATTACCTTACCTGCACACACACACACACACACACACACACACACACACACACACACACACACACACACACACACACACACACACAGTGTAAAGGGTGAGAACAACACAACAACATAATTTGCACAGGTGGGGTATGCACAGTGACAGGTCACTGCATCATTATCATATGTGTAAGGGTCATGGAAGATGAATGTGGTAGACATTCAGCTGGGTAGAAAGTTGGGGGGAGTCAGCAATCACATTCATTGTCTAGTTGCAAGGTGGGGCTGCTATGTTGCAAACATTGGTCTTGCGTATCATGGGGCCCTGCAGTTTTGGGACTTGATGCATTCTATGATAGGGATAGTATATGGTGTGCATAACTCAAATGATGGCCATTGATAGGTATGGTACATTTTTGGCCAAAATGGGATAGGGATAGACTAGAACTCTAGAAACTGGAGTGGTTATCCTGGTAAGGTATCCTAGGTGTGGAGGCAGAGAAGCATCATCACCACAGCTGTTAGAACCCAGGTGTGTTGGCTGCTATGGCCAAGGGTGACAGTGATACACTCTCCAAAATGGAGTGTGTCATGCCCCCTTGCATCCAAGCCCTTACACAGCCATCAGCAGTATGTCCTGCAGAAGAATAAGGGAGGGCAATTTCCACCTATCCCATAGATTCACCAATGGATGCTAGATGGACTACCACTGATCTGAATAGCTGTGTTTGCTCCAAGTCCCTAAATGACAGGTCACTCTGCAGACACTGCATGTTATCCCAGAGTCTATGCAGCTGTTGCATGTTCTCATGCAAGCCACACACCATGCACACCATCTCTACCATGATGTATAGCTGCATTCTGTGCTTGGATAACTGACCTACACATCTGCTGATGTCCAGGTAAAAAAAAGATCTGGAGTCATGCCAGTAATACTCACAACACACCTCTCCCCCTACAGTGTGTGCATGCATACCAGATACACAGTAGCTGATGGATACCACCACTTGTAGTGACTGTTATGTAACCTGGGTAGGGCTCACACTTACACAATGTTCAGCCGCAAACTGATCATGCCAGAAGTTTCATCTGTCCTTCAAGCATCACATCATATGCAGGGTATATATGTAAGTCCACCAATATTATTATTTATTATTTTTCTCATTCTGTTTTTTTCTGTCCTGTAGTGCAGGTTGAACCACAGTGGCAGGCACCCAGGTCTGTGCTAGCTGATGCATCTAAAGTTGGGTCACCAGCAGTCACTAGGCCTGCTCCTCAGTGGACGGACAGAGGTCACCTCTGATGAAGGTGGCCTGAAAGACTTGCTGGTGACCTGCAAGGCCAACTCTCTGGAGAGGAGCAGACCCCCATAATTATCTAGTGTCAAGTGTGCAGTCTGGTTTTGTATGAGGTGGGCTGGCAGTTGCACTCCTGCATCAATGCCATGAAGCATGTCTTGGTGTGACAACTAGAGTAATAAATTATTACCTTACAGGCACAAGGTACAGGGTTTAATTCTCACTTGGGAAACAAGGTTAGGTTGAAATAGGTTCCCTGGGATTGTTAACCCACGAATTACCTATAAATCTATGAACATATTCTAGCATGACCCCTTCATTACAGCTCAGTAGTGCATCTAGATAGGATCAGTGCTAACTTTACCCCCCTCTCACCCCCCAGAGGGCCCATCTCTATAGCAGAAGAATGCAAAGTTCCTGTAATCACAGCTGCACAGGAAAAAAACACACTCTCCAAAGCCAAGAACACAGCATCCATGGGACCTGACAATATCCCAGGCTGCGTTCTACATGGACTACAGAATGAACTGGCACCCTACCTAAGTATCATGTTCAGTCATAGCCTCACCTCAGGCTTTGTGCCCACTGAATGGCGCACCACAACAGTTATCCCACTCCACAAAGGGGGAGCCATGACGGACCCCAGGAACTACCTCCCCATTAGCCTGATGAGCCTGGTCTGCAAGGCCATGGAACGTATCATCATGGGACTCATAAACGAAGACATTGGTAATCTCCAAACTCTGGATCCTACCCAGTTCGGATTTGTGAAAGGCAGATCATGTCTCCTAAACCTGACTGACTTCTTTGAAGCAGTCACCAAAGCCATAGATGAGGGTAAAGTGGTTCACACAGCTTATCTAGATCTCATCAAGGTTTTCGACACCATCCCCCACTCTGGTTCATAGGTTCATAGGTTGGTACTAGGCTATCGGCCCTAGGGCCTATGCAAGCCTAGCCATAACAATTCCCTGGATATTTCTTCCCACAATATTTACTTCTCCAGGCCCCTGTCTAGCAGGGCGACTGACATGATCCCCGGGGTGAATTTCCTATCTCCCATCCAATCATCAAGGTTCCTTTTGAAGAGGGCCAATGAGGCGCTCTGCTTGATATGTATGGGCAGTCTATTCCAGAGTATGGGGAGTCTCTGGGTCAGGAACCTATCCCTCCAGCATGTTTTGTTCATTGTGATGACAAGGTTTAGATCTCTGGAGCGTGGGGCTCTGAGGAATTGGGATTTCTTTAAGTGGAGCATGTCCAACAGCTCCGGGTTTGACATGGCCTTGTATGTTAAGCAGAAATTGCCTCTGAGTAGACGATATGCCACAGAGTATAGCTGGAGTTTTTTTAGACGGTCAGTATATGGCATCTGCTTTAGGCCTGTGATTCTTTTAGTGAGGTATTTCTGTGGCCTTTCTCTGGAATTATAGATAAGCTCACTAAACTAGGTATAAATCCCTATGTCACAAGATGGGTTGCCAACTGGCTCACGGACAGAACCCACACTGTGAAAGTAGCAGACTCCAAATCTGACTTCAGACCAGTGACAAGTGGTGTACCACAGGGTTCAGTCCTGGGTCCTCTCCTGTTTGGTATCTACTTCTCTGAAGTACAGGCTAACACAGAAGGTCTTTGGCTAACAAAGTTTGCAGATGACTGCAAATTAGGAGCCATAATTGAAACTCCTAACGATGTGGACATAGTACAAAAGGGCCTCACTGAGACAGATGCCTGGTGTCAAAGCCATGGCCTGAAGCTCAATGCCAAAAAGTGTATTGTCATCTCCTTTGGTAAAAACTCTGTACCCATGAACTACCGCATAGCTGGTAGTCTACTTAACGCCAAAAATGTGATAAGAGACCTTGGGACACAGGTGGACAGTAGTCTCTCCTTTGATAATCACATCACCACAACAGTCAGGAAATCCTTCTACGTGGCTCACCTCATCACAAAAGGTTTCTCATCCAGAAAAAAAGAGGTCATTGTTCCCCTCTACTCATCACTCATTAGACCCATTATAGAGTACAACACCCCTTTTGGTATGTACCTCACAAGACATCTACAACAACTGGAAAGGCCACAGAAATACCTCACAAAGAGGATTACTGGCCTCAAACAGATGCCTTACGCAGACCGTCTCAAAAAACTCCAGCTTTACTCCGTCGCATATCGCCTACTCAGAGGCGATCTCTGCCTAACATACAAAGCTATGTCAAACCCAGAGCTGTTGGACATGCTCCACTTAAAGAAATCCCAGTCCCTCCAAGCTACACGCTCTAGGGACCTAAAGCTTGTCACCACCATAAACAGAACATGCTGGAGGGATAGATTCCTGTCCCAGAGACTTCCCATACTTTGGAACAGACTACCTATCTATGTCAAACAGAGCTCCTCATTAGCACTCTTCAAGAAAAATCTTGATGATTGGATGGGAGATAGGCAATTCACCTCAGGGATCACTTCTGTGGATCTGCTTGACAGGGGCACAGGAAAATAATTTTCTTGGGTGGCAAAAGCCAGGGTACATTTTTGGCTAGGCTTATATAGGCCCTAGGGCCAATAGCCTAGTACCTACCTATGAAGCTATAATTGTATCTGCAGTAACTTACTATGCAGACTTGATTCTCATCATGCCAGCAGTAGGCCTATCTTAATTCATTGCTACACAGTTATGGGTCACATCATGCTAACTGCATCCTTACTATTTACAGTAGCACTGCACTATAGTACAGCAACTGTTTCTAATTAAGCCCTTTAAGTCATTAATGCATTCTTCAGAATCCTCAGTCTTTTGAAGAAGCTCAGTCTACATTACAAAATATTGTCAATGAGGTGATAATAGCACCATAAATATGAAATACTTAGAAGCATAAATACATTTTGTATCTCAATATCCTATAAACTGGTCTGAAAAACTGCGAGCCACTGTGGCTCCAATAGGTGTCCACTAAGTTAATGAGATGTTTGATTTTGAAAAATCAATTATGAGAAAGATACCAAACCATAAATAAAATAAGTAAAATAAACCAAGTTCAAAAATGCAAATACATTATTAGCATCCACATTTATTAACTCATTCCCAGGGATACATTAACATGCATGGCCATGTTGGGCTAAGCCTACATGTTTCATTCGTGATAGCTCAACGAGCAATGGTGCTCATTAAATATGCAAGCCACTAAGCAAGGCTACAAATTCAGCAGTACTTTTTTCATGGACAGCACATCTGCTTCTGGCCACACTAATGTGCACAGAGGCTTGAGCACACAGTATAAAAGAACAGTTTGTAAATACACACAACCCCATTAAGTGAGCATGCTCAGACAGAACAATACAAAGCAAGGGCAACTTGAACTACATACTTAATAGGCAGTGGAAACTTAACAAGCAATGTGTAGTTACATATAAGTAGAGTAATGTACAAACAACATTAATTAAACTGATTATTAAGTATAGAAGTAACCCGTCCACTTAAGGACAAATCTACACAATAAAAAGGAAATGTTGACAAAAGGATGTGAGAGGGACACAGCTACAGTGTCATGAATGAAGTAATATGAATCATAATGAAGTAATATGAAGCATAATGAATCATAATGAAGCATTCTATAGCTATCTCAAGAATCTAAATAGCAATGCTCAGATCTGCTCTGAGCTATAACAGAATGGCATTAAATATACTGATCCCATGGACATTGCCAATATCCTGGCAGATCGATTCAGTGCCAACTTCACCCCCCTTCCGCCCCCTAAAGGGCCCATCTCAGTACAGAAAGATTGCCAAACTCCAGTAATCACAGCCACACAGGTAAAAATCGCATTCTCCAAAGCTAAGAATACAGCATCCATGGGACCAGACAACATCCCGGGCTGTGTACTACATGAACTACAAAATTAACTGGCACCTCACATAAGTGTCATGTTTAATCATAGCTTCACCTCAGGCTCCGTGCACAGCTACAGTTATCCCGCTCCACAAGGGGGGATCCACCTTGGATCCTGGGAACTACCGTCCCATCAGTCTGACGAGCCTGATCTGCAAGGCCATGGAACGTATTATCATGGAACTTATAAACATAGACATTGGCACCCTTCAAACACTGGACCCCACCCAGTTTGGGTTTGTGAAGGGCCGATCGTGTCTCCTGAACCTAATTGCCTTTTTCAAATCAGTCTCCAGAGCCGTGGACAAGGGTAAGGCAGTACACACAGCCTATCTGGACCTCACCAGCACCTTCAACACCATCTCCCACTCTGGAATCATAGATAAACTTACTAAGCTGGGCATAAATCCCTACGTCACTCGATGAGCTGCCAAATGGTTTACTGACAGAACCCACACTATAAAAGTAGCCGATTCCAAATCCAGCTCCAGACAAGTGACAAGTGGAGTACCTCAGGGTTCAGTCCTGGGACCGCTCTTGTTTGGCATCTACTTCTCTGAGGTACAGGCCAACACTGAGGGACTCTGGCTAACAAAGTTCACAGATGACTGCAAACTGGGAGCCATTATTGAATCCCCAAATGATGTGGACATTCTACAAACGGGCCTTACAGAAACAGATGTTTGGTGCCAGAGCCATGGGCTCATGCTTAATGCCAAGAAGAGAAGTGTATAGTTATCCCCTTTTGATAAAAAACATGTACCTATGAATTACCACATAGGTGGCAGTACACTGAACACTGAAAGTGTGATAAGAGACTTAGGAACACAAGTGGATAGTGGTCTCACCTTCAATAACCACATCGCTACAACAGTCAGGAAATCCTTCTATGTGGTACACCTCATCAACAAGGGCTTTTCATCCAGAAAAAAGGAGGTAATTGTCCCACCGTATTCATCCCTCATTAGTCCCATCATAGAGTACAATGACCCATTTGGTATGTACCTCACAAGACATCTGCAACAACTGGAAAGGCCGCGGAAACACCTCTTCAAAAGAATCACAGGCCTAAATAAGATGACCTATGCTGACCGACTAAAAAAACTCCAGCTATACTCTGTCGCATATCATCTGCTTAGAGGCGATCTCTGCTTAACATATAAGGCCATGTCAAACCCAGAACTGCTGGACATGCTACACTTAAAGAAGTCCCAATCCATCAGAGCCACATGCTCCAGGGACCTAAGCCTTGTCATCACAATGAACAAAACATGCTGGAGGGATAGGTTCCTGACCTAGAGACTCCCCATACCCTGGAATAGACTGCCCATACATATCAAGCAGAGCGCCTCCTTGGCCCTCTTGAAAAGGAACCTTGATGACTGGATGGGAGATAGGAAATTTACCTCAGGGATCACGTCAGTCACCCTGCCAGACAGGGGTCCAGGGAAGTAAATATTGCGGGAAGAAATAGCCAGGGAATTGTTATGGCTAGGCTTGTATAGGCCCTAGGTCCGATAGCCTAGTACCAGTCTATGAACCTATGAACCTATGAAATGTGATGAATGTCAAATTAATTTAAATTGCAGAGGTGAGATAACAATTGGCAAGGAAAGTAGGGGATATTGCATATACTGCAGGTAGTGCAAATCAGGTGTGTATTGAGAAAGTTATCATGTAAATCAGTTATACTGAATGTGAAAACTGTTGCCCTATGCACTTCAGAACAGGACTTTCTGTTGTCATTTTTGGCACTTATAACTATAGCAAGGCTACTGTAAAGTTAAAATTATCTTAGCAAAGCATGCATTGTATATGAATGCAAATTATACCATAGCATATATAGTTATAAAATATAATGTACATTATGCTGGATTTAGACATCTGACAATCCACATAGAAGGTCTATACATGTGATCAATAGCTAATCACACAACTAAGGAAGGCAAAGGTCAAGTGCCAAAACACAGACATTTTAAGGGACTATAGAATTTTGTGTGTAGCATACTTTATAACAGTAGTAACTGAAACATCCTATATGGTGTGGTAACTGTCTCCTCCTAGTGCTATCAGTCTGTCTTTCCATAGTGCAGAGATGTGAAGCACAGTAGTATGAGGGGATGAGGGGTAGAAGAACAATATGCCTGAAGGAAAAAACTCAGCAGTTTTTGCCATAAGATGTGAGCTGACATTTACCGTGAGTTACATTTTCTGTTTGGTGCCAGGCATCATGCAAATGCTGAGGACAAAGATCGAAGACAAAGATTTTTGTTTATGAGTCATTTCTGGCCCTCTTTGTGGTGTGTTCATCTTAGGTTTGTCATAATAATGATTCTGTCATGCTCTGTGCAACAAAGTGTTTCCAGTAGGGAGAAAGCAGGGGAAGGGTAGTAGAAACACAATTAAGACATAATCAGTATAATGGTGGGTTAATAACATATGTAGCAAACAGTTACACACACAATATTAATATGAAAAAAACTTTAGATAATGTTTGATGTACTTCTGGTTTTGAAACCTTGCCACTATGCAAAAAGCAGTTTAGAAACTTGAGCATTATCTGAGCACAGCACATGGGAAGTCATGCTTCACAAAGTTAAAACCACTCAGTTAAAGTGACAGTGAAAACAGATTGAAGCAAGGGAGAATGAAGACATCAGGATTCATCACAGTAATGACAACTGACACATCCCATAAGGTGTACATTACATCTAGCAACCAAATAAATATGTAAGAGTAACTCTCAATATAGTGTTTTCAGTCTATATTTCTATAGCCCAGCAGAGCAAAGCACATTTGTATGAAGGAAACCATACTACTGAGGTCGAAGGTAAAATATTCCGTTTTTACCATAGGATGTGAAACACAGGTTTACAGGTTCATAGTTTGGTACCAGGCTATCGGCCCTAGGGCCTATACAAGCCTAGCCATAACAATTCCCTAGCTATTTCTTCCCACACTATTTACTTCCCTGGACCCCTGTCTAGCAGGGCGACTGACATGATCCCCTGGGTGAATTTCCTATCTCCCATCCAATCATCAAGGTTCCTTTTGAAGAGGGCCAAAGAGGTGCTCTGCTTGGCATGTATGGGCAGTCTATTCCAGAGTCTAGGGAGTCTCTGGGTCAGGAATCTATCCATCCAGCATGTTTTGTTTATTGTGATGACAAGGTTTAGATCCCTAGAGCGTGGGGCTCTGAGGGATTGGGATTTCTTTAAGTGGAGCATGTCCAACAGCTCAGGGTTTGACACGGCCTTGTATGTTAAGCAGAAATTGCCTCTGAGTAGACGATATGCCACAGAGTATAGCTGGAGTTTTTTTAGACGGTCAGCATAGGGCACCTGCTTTAGGCCTGTGATTCATTTAGTGAGGTATTTCTGCAGCCTTTCCAGTTGTTGCAGATGTCTTGAGAGGTACATATCAAATACGGTGTTGTATTATATAATGGGTCTAATGAGGGATGAGTACAGTGGGACAATGACCTCCTTTTTTCTAGATGAAAAGCCCTTATTGATGAGGTGTGCCACATAGAAGGATTTCCTGACTGTTGTGGCGATGTGGTTATTGAAGGTGAGACCACTATCCACCTGTGTCCCTAAGTCTCTTATCACACTTTCAGTGTTTAGTGTACTGCCACCTATGTGGTAATTCACGGGTACATGTTTTTTCCCAAAGGGGATAACTATACATTTCTTGGCATTGAGCTTGAGCCCATAGCTCTGGCACCAAGCATCTGTTTCTGTAAGGCCCGGGTATCCACATCATTTGGGGATTCAATAATGGCTCCCAGTTTGCAGTCATCTGTGAACTTTGTTAGACAGAGTCCCTTAGTGTTGGCCTGTACTTCAGAGAAGTAGATGCCAAACAAGAGAGGTCCCAGGACTGAACCCTGAGGTTCTCCACTTGTCACTTGTCTGGAGCTGGATTTGGAGTCAGCTACTTTTACAGTGTGGGTTCTGTCAGTAAGCCAGTTGGCAACCCATCGAGTGACGTAGGGATTAATGCCCAGCTTAGTAAGTTTATCTATAATTCCAGAGTGGGGGATGGTGTCAAAGGCCTTGGCGAGGTCCAGATAGGCTGTGTGGACTGCCTTACCCTCGTCCACGGCTCTGGAGACTGATTTGAAGAAGTCAGTCAGGTTCAGGAGACAAGATCGGCCCTTCACAAACCCAAACTGGGTGGGATCCAGTGTTTGAAGGTTGCCAATGTCTTTGTTTATAAATTCCATGATAATACGTTCCATGGCCTTGTAGATCAGGCTCATCAGACTGATGGGGTGGTAGTTCCGGGATCCAAGGTGGATCCCCCCTTGTGGAGTGGGATAACTGTAACTGTGTGCCACTCAGTGGGCACAAAGCCTGAGATGAGGGTATGATTAAACATGACAATTAGGTGAGGTGCCAGTTAATTTTTTAGTTCATGTAGTACACAGCCTGGGATGTCATCTGGTCCCATGGATGCTGTATTCTTAGCTTTGGAGAGTATGTTTTTTACCTGTGTTGCCGTTATTACTGGAATTTGGCATCTTCCGGTATTGAGATGGGCCATTTAGGGGGGTGAGAGGGAGGTGAAGTTGGCACTGAATCAATCTGCCAGGATATTGGCAATATCCTTGGAATCAGTATATTTAATGCCATTCTGTTGTAGCTCAGAGCAGATCTGAGCATTGCCATTTATATTCTTAACATAGTTATAGAATGCCTTGTGGTTGTCTTTGGAATCCTTGGCAATTTTATGTTCGTAACTAGCTTTGGAGGTTTTTATGAGGGATCTCAGTTTCTTACTGAGGCTGGTAAGGGAGTTTTTTGCATCCTGGGATTTTCCTCTTTTCTGCAACAGTTTCTTCCTTTTGTTGTAAAGTTTGTTTATGGCAGGGGACCACGAGATTGACTTCCTTTTTTTGGAGGAGAGCATCTTGATTCTATTTGGGATGGCACATTTCATGCATGAGTGGATGTGCTCATACAGTGCCTTAGTGTAGGACTCAGCAGTTGAACTTTCAGTTCCCGTCTGCATGGGTGTCACGAAGTTTGTAACTTCTGACTTGAGTAGCATGAAGTTGGCTTTGGAGAAGTTTTTTATGGAGGTTTCCTTACTGGGGGGTGGGGGTAGGATGTGGATGTTAAGAGTGATTAGCTTATAGTCTGACCTGACCAAGGAGGTGGTGACCATAGGTGTGGAGCATCAGTTTCCCATGTTGGTAATGACCAGGTCTAGGATATTGGAGCCCCTGGTGGAACTATGGATTAGTTGATCCAGGGCTTTGGAATTTATGAATTCCGAGAACCGTTGGACAAAGGTGTTGGTACCTGAGTAGTTTTCCCAGTTAATGGCGGGTAGTTGATAAACAGCTTATCATTGTTTATGACTGGTGTGTAATGGCAAATGTTGCACAAATGCTGAGGACAAAAATGGAAGGGATTTTTATGGGGCCTCTCTGGTCATGTGTATTGTGTGTGGTTTTATTTTATGACCAGATTAAACATGTGAAAAAGGTGTTGATAAGACAGTGGTGAAAATAGGGGTGAGGGGACAAGCACAGGGTAGACGATAGGGGCAAAAATAGAGGAATGTGGAGGATGGTGGTGGGAGACCATCATAGCTATCCAAGTATAAGAGATAAATATATACTTATATCAAGAATTTCATGAATTTGGATAATCACTACATCAGGACTGGGTGACAATAACTGAATACTATTGTATGGCCAATTGAACCAAATCAAGTGTGTCAAGCAAACACACAAGTGTAGTGGAGAGCTAAGTGTGGGTCATAATTTATTTTGTGGGGCAGATGCCCATTTTGTAATACTTTTTATAGAGGGAAGACTGGGTCAGTGCTGGACAGGGCATCAACTTAGCAATTCAACAGAAAGACTTTTTCCTACTCTGCCTACAAAAAATACTACAGCCTGTCTCCATGATGTTCTCCACCAGTCCTGTCAACTCCTGACAAGTAATAAAATCACCGCCTCCACTAGTACTTCTCTCAGAGGGTATCACTGCACCAGCACCCAGGGCAGAGCTACTTGACAGAGATGGAGCAGGTTGTGCAGGAGTTGTGGAGGCAGTACTGACTGGCTGTGAGTTAGATGTGCAGGGTGTCTGTGCTGCCTGAGGTGGTGATGGTGCAGTCACCTATGGAGATATGACTGTCCAGTTTCCTGTGGTCAGACTAGCTCCCTGGGCTAATGATCATTTGTGTTGCAACAGAAAAGTTTCCACATGGAGAAAACAAATAGAGACCTAGGGTTGGGGAGAGAAAACATATATTAACATCAATGCTGTATCAGATTAATATTTCAAAGTATAGGCAAACATAACATGTGATTGTGTTAACCTTTGCCACATCCAGATATAATGAAAATACATTAATTTTTCATAAAATATATCAGTCTCACTGTTATTATAAGTAATATGTAAACAGGTGGCTACAGCATATCTGATATATGCATTCCAAGTAAATACATCCATTTAAAAATGGAATGCTTAATGTTACTTAATATAACAGTAAATACATTTTAGATAGTATACTGTAATAAAAGCTAACTGCTGCTGCTGCTGGGAATTGAACCCACAGACATCTAAGTAGATTTACTCATTGCCTAATGCAATGCTCAAAAGCCAGTGGAGCAGACATGCATGCTTGATGTATAGGTTAGGTATGCCTACTCAGTTGAGTATATCTCAAGCTAATATGGACCAATGCCCTGACATTTTGTCAAAATAACTAAATTACAGATATGTTACGATCCTGCTTGCATTCTTACCTGAGACATTCTTATATTGTGCCTCTCTGAGTCCCTCCAATCATTCCTGATGAGCTTACTTGTTTCTAGCAATACCCTCAACAGCTGTGCAGAACAAAAACAAAAAGGAGAATAAGAAGCATTATGAATAAGTGTATTGCCTGGCCAATCAATGGCATTGTATTGGCTTGTCATCGGTCACTATGCCTACAAAACTCAGGGGTGTTTGCAGTTCAAAAGTCTGCCTCCCATCAGCTCAGGAGGTACTGATTATACCACTTCATGTCACTATAATGGTAACAACATTGTTCACCAGTGCATGGAAAGCCAGTTGCACAGATGACAGCCTTGGCCAAGTCATTCCAAGCCTTAACCTTGTACTGAGACCCAGTATAGTTCTCCAGAAGAAACCTGTGGCTCTAGGGCTTTACAAGGAATGCCACAAAAATACCGGACTCTTCTTCACACCTCCTTTGGGCTCTAAATGGAGCACCACCCTCATCTTCACCTGCCATGTCTTCAGAAACGCACCTAAAAATATAGTAATGAATTGGTCCCCTATTCAGAACTCACACGTACAAGCCTGTGCACGATGACAGACAACCTTAAGAACTGCATTTGCACAACTGAAAGTACACAAGTTACAATGACCACCTGCAAATGGTATGGCCATACTTTTTTAATTGTACTAATGCATAGAATTCATTTTGAAGTCTTCCTTACTTCCCTTTTAATTGCACTTGCATCTATTATTGCTTAATTCTGGATTACATAACATAAGTCTTATTGGCTTTTTCTTGTTATTTCTCTATTTGCTATGCTTTAATACTCTACTCACAGGTGTACCTGCCACCAGAACTGTTACACTCCTATCCCCTTATATCAGAGTACCAATAGCCTCTAATGGTGATGATAATGATGGTGGTGATGAAGATGCACAGTCTAAGTTGCAGAGGCTCAGTCAGACACTGAGGCTGTGGCTCCCACATCCCTTGCTTAGATTTTGTACACAGTTATGATGCCTACAGATGCTCATGACAGGGAGCCATCTGATATAACACCAGGTGAGGGTAACACAGTTGATCAGGGTAGTGTGGTTACTCTAGTTGCAGAGCTGGCAGTGTCTCCCCTGACCCAATATGAGGGTGAAGTACAACACAGGGGTGTAGGTAAAGGTACTTGTAGGAGGCATGCTTTCCACCAGCCCCCTGATGTTGGTGTGTCAGCAGGTGCCAGTCAGGATATGTGTAGGACCATCACAAAGGCACAGGCACATTCCAAAAGGGCATCAGCAGAGATAGCATACTGAATGTTTTTCATTCTGATGTGCGAGATTGCCTGAACTGTGTGGGTGACTCCTTGGTCCAGATGAATGATACACTGGATCATGAAGTGTCTGTAACAGAATGTCTTTTGAGGAAGGGTCAGCATCCACATGGCCACAGAACCACTACTGTGTCAGGTATTGACTGACGTGGTCATGCCAGATCCCATTCCCATAGTGGGATTACTTTCACTGTTCCATCACTGATTGAGGTATCCACACCCAGATGTGGCAAGCAACATGGTTATAGTACTGGAAATAGTCATGATGAGTGCTCATACAGCAGACATCATTCCTGTTCAGATAGCACTCCAACTTCTCGCCAGAGTCATGGGACTAGTAGCACAACTCCTAGCAGAGGTAGTTCTTGTGGTTGGGGATGATGATAGTAAACTGAGTCCTCCACATTGCACTGCTGACACCTGTCCAGAATGCCAGGGAGTAGTGTTAGCACTAGTGCTTTGATTGTGTTCCTGCAGACTCACACACACTAAAATTTATCTTGGCCATACAACCTCACATACAGACATATATATAAATGTTTTACTATTAAATAATTTACATCTGTTGCTGCTGGCCATTCACTGTTAACCTGATTTCTCACTCAGGCCCACTCACTTCTTTGGTGTCAGGCTTGCCTTCCTGTACCCCCCCAACCCTTGCAAATAATGATGTCTGCGCCCTGCCCTTTGCAAACTTTGTTTTGACTTAGGGTTGCCTATGTCTGATGTACAGAATGCTTGCTTACTTGGATGCTTGCTTTAATCAAAAGTATTGTACTGATTTTTTTTTCCTGCTCAAGTTCAAATGGATGTTACGTAGATGGTGATCCTCATCATATTTCACTAGTATTCATAGTGATGCGGTCCTATTAGTTAGTTATTAGTGCTTGCTCAGCACCTTGTGCAAATGATACTAAGAGTGCCATGGTCACTGTTGGGGTGTCTACGTGAGGCAAGTTTAATGGGTGATGCACAGCATTGGGCAGATTAATATTTATGTTGCATATATCAACCATGAGTTGCTGCTGACATTCCCATACAATTAGCCCATGTTTTATCTTACCAACATACAATACTTGCATATGAGCGTAATTGTTTCGATCTCTTCTTTACAGGTTCGTCTCTTACCTTGGTTAATGCTGCTGCTACAAGTTGTCTCTTTTGGGGTTTACTCTGCCTGATGTTCATAAAACATAACCTTTACATGAGTAAATAAAGACTGCTAATTTTGCATGCATCATTGTTACTGTTTGTATATGCTTAGCTTCTTGGGTTGTTTTACCTGGCAGTGACTGTATGCGCTTATTCTCTGTCTCTTAGCCAGGGCCATAGCATATTGTGCACACCTCCATCTGCTAAGATTATACATAGCTGAATATTCTTCCACAAAATCCTCATCTGTGTCTGCTGGCCCAGCTGGCCTTGCCTGTGGTGCCGGGAGCTGAGGTCCTTAGCCTTGTTCTCCTTATTGCAGCTGATTCCTGACAATTGTACTACCCCGGTAAACAAATAGAATAAAATATATTGTGCAACATGGCACAGACTCTGAGTATTTTGGCCAAGGTGGATGATTCTTCCTGCAGAACACCTCCAAATGTATCTTGACATTGAAGCTATGATTTGAGCAAGCCAAATACATGCTCTGTAATATTCCTAGTTTGACTGTGTGCATCATTGTAACCTTACTCAGTGGAGTTGTGTGGGCTTCTTGTGGATGTCATGAGACAAGGTTATAGTGCATAACCTGCATCCCCCACTAGATACCCTTGTGGAAAGTCACCCCAGCATACCTGACATATAGGTCACAGGTGTACCACATGTGTGAGTCAAGCAAACTACCAGGGTTACCTGAGCATACATTATAGATGATTCCTTGGGTATTACAGACCACCTGACAGTTGACAGAGTGACATCCTTTGTTGTTAATGTACCCCTTCCCTGTTCACCAGGTGGAGCTATATTTTGATGTGTGTGCAGTCTATGACCCCCAGGACCCTGGGAAAGTGTGCTAATGGCATAGAAATGTTTTATGGTTGTAACTCTCTCCTTGGGGATACAGAGAAATCAGATATGATCCCTTACATATTGTATTATTAAATTTAGAAATGTATGTAATATTCTTGAGGCTGAGGCCTGCGACACTCCTAATGTATATCCCCTGTGAGTCTATGAAAAGTGTATATAGCTAGTTTTATACAATGCTACACATACCTTGGTTTCCACTGGATGGGTTCTCCATGATTTTGCATTGTATTGGATAAGGGTAGTAGAGGCTGCATATTTCCTCTAAGGTGTCCCAGTCCACAGTGTAGCACTCTACAATTACTGTATCATGAAGTGTATGATATATCAAATGTAGTCTGAACACTCTTCTCCTTCTAGGCCAAGATTTGTTACTGCCACGTACCATTGTTTTGAAGCCAGGTATGACATCTCGAGCTGTTTAATAAACGCCAGTTAATGAGCTCACCACTGCGAATCATGCACACGCTCTTAGTGTGACGTGTAAATGTTCACGAATCCAGGCAGTTATATTCCAGAAACTTCTTACAAAATCATTTCCAGTGTCATGTGGAATATGTAGACTATCTTCAAATTTCTAGTACAAGGCAAAAAATATTAAATACCTACTGAATATGAAAATAACTCATAGTGAATTTGCATCTAAATAAGCGCCTAATCTTGTGAGTAGCAGCCAACCTACATTTATGTATAAAGAAAATGCAAATATATAAATGAACTTTATATATAATGTGATACTGTCTCAAAAGAGTTATGTTTTGTACATGCACCAAATTCTTCATCCTGGACAGAAGTCATATACGCACATCTTATAGAAACTGGACACAATGCAGTTTTGCACAGTATAAATTCTATACATAATTTATGCTAGTTCTTCACAGTCAAACAAAGTGCAGCCTATCAGAAGGGGATTATTCTTTGGGGACAGTATGTGTGCAACAAGAGATAAAACTGATAATTTATATTACTTCATGAAAGAAATGAATAAAAAGCTCATGTTTTGATGTCAATAATTATTACTTTACTATTACATTTGCACAGCATGCATTTTGTTATCCACTATAATTTGACAGCCAAAAAATGATTATCAGATTCTTTTTTCCTTCCTCTCTCTCTCTCTCTCTCTCTCTCTCTCTCTCTCTCTCTCTCACACAACTTACAAGGGCAACTGTCACATTAACTTTGTACCAAAAGTATGCCATAAGTGGATTTTGCAACTGCATATCCAGATACATTGTCCAGAATGTTTTTGAAATGAAACTTCTTATGGGACAGTGTGACAGCTCAGATTGTAATGGAAAAGTGTAACAGAAGTATGTATGCCAAACTCCGTCCTTAAGGGCGGAGTTTGACTTCCATACTTCTACTTCAACTTTTTAAACACACACACACACACACACACACACACACACACACACACACACACACACACACACAATGAGTTAGAGCAAGTGAGCAATCCCACATGTATGCATGTATACACACACAACCACGCACACACAAACACATACACACACGCACACACACAGATACACACACACACACACACACACACACACACACACACACACACACACACACACACACACACACACACACACACACACACACACACACACACACACACACACACACACACACACACACACACACACACACACACTGACAGTGCTTGGTTATGCTACAATTATGGCTAGTAATGCATGTGAGGCAACTTAATAGTGTCAAAGGAATGCTGCTATTTCTCATTAACAAAAACAGATTTAGAGAATATGGGAAAGAGACCGGTGTGACAAAGGGAACATGGGCATGGTGTTTAAAAAAAAGATGGTTGAGTGAAAAGATGGCAAGTACTGAGAAAAATACAGGAGGGTAAAAGAGAAATAGGATTGGGATAAGGTATTTGAGTAACAGAGGTGGGAGTAGAGGAAGTAACAGGTTATGCTTGTGGGAAGAGATTGAGTAGGTTAGTGATACCTAGAGGAAGATGGGAAACATAAGCAGGGAGGTAGAATTCTAGACATAATGGAAGGAGAATACAGGAAAATAGATTAATTTTCAGGTAGAAAAGTTAAAGGTATACGTCAGCTAAAAGAATGGCCTAAATTAATGAGCCGTAAACTCTGTGACAGCTGGTTTGAGAAAATATGTATTGTTCTTATAATAAGTTTGTGAAGTATCAGATTCTGTAGTGGGAGATATTTGAAAATAAATGTGTAGAAAAAAATATGTGTGTGGTCGCCACGCACAGCAGAAATGAAACTTCTGTAAGGGAATGTGAAGGAAAGCAAACGGTACAGTACAGTATAAGCTCCTTTGCACTTCCTTACAGAAGTTTCACTTCTACCACGTGGCGACCATGTACATTCGTTTTTTTTTCTAGTAAAGTAACACTGTTCCAAAAATATTATCCGGTATTTGCAGGACCCCCATATGCCTACATGGCTATTGGAATGTGCAGTGTACCAGACTGCATTATTATCAGCTTCCATGAGAAACAGGTATATGACTTTTCTCAGGAAAGATAATTCAATTCCTCTCCAGAACAAATCTGTATTGAGTCATCATTATAGCAGAAGTAACAATCACATTTCATTTTTCTAGAAAATAGCTTTATTTTCCGTGAAAATATGTCACCACGAAACATTCTTGTACTGATTTGGCTGTATGGCACAGCCAGCTTCAGTGCTGAGCTGTAGTTAAATCCCTAAAAATGTTTTATGTTCAGTGCTCTGAGGGTTCAAGTATACTTCCCTGACAGTTTTACAAAGAACAGTCAAAGAGTGACTTGAGATGTGGTCTTTTATAAGTAGATACTAAATACAAGATTTTTCAGGCATTTTAAAGTCACAAAGTTGCATTATACTCAGTCGGGTATGCCTGTTACTTCTATTTATGGTGGTGAATGTATTACAGGTCTAAGAATATAAGTAAAATCTCTAGTCATTCTAAATCAGAACAGTTCATGGCATTTGTGACTTAACACATGATCTGTTTTAAACAAACATATCTGCCTTTCTCTCTTTAAAGGTAGGCATAGACAGTAGCGAAAACAAGACTGTTTCTCTGGTTGTGTTAACATCTTTGTTGATGGCACCTATTTTGCTAGAGTTTACATTTTAAAAAGACCTGGTTGACAATCACTTTAGCATTTTGTTTCTAGTATCAAAAATATACAGTCTCCATAAATGTACACTGACTGAAACAAAAGGGGATATACTTGCTGGAGGTCTGCATTCTGGCAGGTTTGTAGTAAAATAAAGGCAGACAAATGGCACCTCAGTGTTCATCCTGTGTTCCTCTATAATACCACAGTATAGCATGCATATCTATAGACTGGACATAGCAGACTAACTGCAAGCACAGCATCCTTATGAGACAATGATGTACAAGTGGTAGTTGTACCTGGTTTTGTGTCTTAGGGATGCTGATTTGGTTAATACATTCTTTATAGACCATGACAGTGGTAGACATTCTGTTTTTAATAGTAGCAGATGATTAAAGATACCCAGACAGTTGTTGTTTTGATACAGGGTGGCCAAACAGAATACTCGTCAAGTCATCAAAGGTAGCTTCAGCAAATGCAAATAAATTAAAAGCACCTCAATGAAACCACCTTCAGCAAACATTAAAATTATGTTTGTGGGGGGGCAAGCATCCTGCACCCCACATGTTGGGGGATCCACTCCCCAGAATTATATATGCCAATGCTGAGGTCACACAACAATGGAGAAAAAGACAATCTCCACTGTGGGCAAAAGTAGTTTTGGTGAACTGTTTTTGATTTCTTTGCATTCCCTAAAACTACCTACAGTGATCTGATATGCACCCATCAAACATATCCATGCTGGCTCCATAAATGGATCTGAAATGATTCCATGACTGTCCTTATGATCTGGTTACTTTCCTTCATAGATGACCCACATGAGATTTGAATGTCTGAAGCATTTACCACTTAAAACTCAGAAAGGGTGATGCTGCTGTGTCTTTATGTGCTTCTTTCTGAGTCTCCTCATTGTGGTTTACTACTGCATTGGCATTGCTGTTCAGTGTGTCGTGTAGTCAAATTG
This sequence comes from Protopterus annectens, assembly GCF_019279795.1. Lineage (NCBI taxonomy): Eukaryota > Metazoa > Chordata > Ceratodontiformes > Protopteridae > Protopterus > Protopterus annectens. The sequence continues at coordinate 977,025,777 of NC_056727.1, read as the reverse complement.
TAATGAATACTGTACTGTTCTGTATATAGGACTAGTGTCATGCTGCACTGTTGGTTTTGTCAGCATAGCTACTTTGACTGCAGTGGATAAAACCATGTGTGATATATGTATTCTTACATAGTAGTCCCTGTTGACAGGCCCAAGGTGAATAATGTACCATATCACCATTCCCACTCATCCTGTTGCACAGTTATAACACAGACGTGGTAGACTGCAGAGTATTGCAGGTACCAGTAGGTGTCCTGCACACCATTCCAGCAAGGAATTCCAACAGCTGTTATGGCATTGCTGCTATCTGCTGGCATCGAGTGCAGCTACACTGGGCAGGATGCGTCGCACTCCCATGCTTAGGTGAAGAGCCACCAGATTTCAAATGTACACCCAATGTACAAATGTCTTCCATGAATGGAACTCTGATGAATATTATCTGATGTCATGACTTAGCCAAAGTGCTGTACTGACATGGAAGCAGTGTACAACATATATAGTAACAGTAGGTCTGTAAACACAATGTCTGTGCTTCACTTTCTGACCTGTAAGTGTATGTTAATGCCTGTGTCATGCTACAAGTCACAATGATGGTTTCCTTCTGGCACACAAATGATTTAATGCCATATAGTGCCACTTCTACTAGTGAGTCTATTATACAGCTGCAGTGTAGACATGTAATAGACTGCATACCACTGTATATACCTGGATGACATATTGTACCAATCCAGGGACAGCTCTATCAGACAAAGTGGCACTGATGTCATGGGGTCTATATTATATATTCGAAGAGACTTTTCTTCGAACATATAATCATCGACCCCTAAAAAGAGAATGCTCTAAAGCGGGAACAGCCACATCCGTGAATTTTTTCCTGAGGAAAAAATTCACGGGGCCGTACACAAAAAACACAAACTTCAAAACCCTAATCAAGTGGGGGGCTGCGCTCCTCACTGCCCCTAACTAAATATACCAACTCTGGGATTGCTCTACATTGGGGAAAAGGGCAAGTCCCAATAACGGCCAACCATATTTTTTCCCAAGAAAAAAATTCCCAGACGTGGCCATTCGCACTTTAGCCTGTTCACTCTTTAGGGGTCAATGATTATTTTGAAGAAAGTCTCTTTGAACATATAATATTGACCCGATGTCACTTGGCATCATAAATGTAGCTGCAACAATACAGCCTAGCAGAGATGTGGCTGTATCTCCTGTTTCAGCTATACATCCTCTTTTACTTCTAATGAAGTCTGGCTGAGGACCCTCTTCCATTTATGATCCATGGGGGACATGATGTGCACTTCATGCTATCATGCTATCAATGATATTGAGCACTCTAAACCTACATAGTGACTAATCATCACATGGTCTATTTATCATTTTTATTCTGAAGAAAACATGAACACAGGAAGGATGTTTACTGGTACTATTATGAACGCATGCAATGGACAGTGTTGTTTGGTAATATAATGAATGATGTAGCAGTCTGCAAATATGCACTTTTTATTTATATTTGAATGTTAGGGTGCACCATTAGTTACTAGTGGTCAGTGTGCTTGAAGTTTGGAGAGACAAGCTTTTGTCTAGCACAGACTGATTATCAATATGGAGACCATAGAGACTTAGGCTTGCAATGTAATTCATAAGTGTTGCTACAACTTTGCAGGATATATATATATATATATATAGAGAGAGAGAGAGAGAGAGAGAGAGAGAGAGTTCATTATACAATATTAAGATTCAACAAGTCTCCAGGCTCATGCTACTTTATTCACATGAGCCATGTTGACTGCAGGTCTGAGCATGTGGCCACTCACATGTACACCGAGCTGTAGAGCTTGCTCCACAGGATGCTAGTGCAAACAACTGTGGCTTCCACTGGCAAAAATAGATGTGCAATGGCTGGGTGAGCAAGGATAATAGTGTGTTCCAGAAGGTTTCAGGTCTTGTAGAGTCAGATGAGGGGTGATCTTCACTTACTAGGTATCCAGCTGATCAAAGCACATGCAGCTGAATGCTAGTCTGTCTATTCCAGTGCAAGTCACTCAAGCACACAGACTCTTTCTGCCAATATACATTCTCCTTGTTTGTGTGACCTCAGAGGCGGCATATTTATAGATTGGGAGTGTAGGGGGTTCTCTCACATGGGGTGGGGTGGGGTTGAGGAGTTCTTTGCTGACCATGAGTATAGTGTGACTCAAGAAATTGACAGTGAGTATGTGAAACTTGAGCAGATGAGGTTTGAGTTAATAAAGTGGAGCCTACACGAGGCATGGTGAGTGCAGTAACATTCTTGTGATACAAGTAAGAGGGAATCACCTTGTCAGCAAGCCACTGCAGGGCCATGATTACAGCATTGGTGATCTTCTTCAGCAAGGTAAATCCTAGTTGGTGCATGTATCAAGTGTGTGATCATCCATTGTACAACAGCTTGTCTTGCAGGAGGGGCATGCAGCTGGAAAGGCATTGAATGCAATCAATGCTTATACAGTGAATTCATGATAGAAGAAGTATTGGGGTTGGTGATCCACCACTGTGAACTTAGGGAGTGGAGACCAGGACCACATTGTTTTGATGGTATGCAATTGACTGAAGTAAGTCTCTGAGAATTAATCAGGGGCATGAGGACAATGGGGGTGATGTTTGCATATAATAATAAACTATGATACCATTAAGAGCAGTATAGATATAACATTTATTGCACCTCAAGTCTTTTTTTTTTCATTACATTTATTAGTATGGTCAGCTAGCAGTACAGTAGCAATAGCTGTGGTGTGTGAGGTTAGAGAATTACACATGCTGTCTATTATGAAGTGTTCACCAAAAAGGGTGGGAGGTTGGTATAATGGTTAAGGTGTTTACCTTACACATGTAAGGTGCAGGGTTTGGTTCTCCCATGGAGTAAATGGCTAGGCTTAAAATGGTCCACAAGGGCAGTTAGCCTAATACTAATCTATGAGCCTATGAATGCTACTGCCATCTTAACTGTACATGGCATGCATTCTGTGTTGTCAAGGACTAAAACTTTTTTGTATCTTTTCCTCATCCTGTTCGTGTGACCATTTAGCTACTTTGTTTTCTCCCATTCTTCCTGATACTTATCAACACCAGAAAAATGGAACAAGAGTGAGGTACTGAGGCCATCATATAGTACAGTGCTACTGTATTCTATTGTGGTCCTACCCCCACCCTCTAGCATAGCTGTAGATGCACTGCTGAAGCACATCCTGCTAGTGCTTCCAGTTGCACACCAACAGCTGCCTACATTCGCTGTTTGCAGCTCAAAGCGCACCTCACACCCAAATTCTGAATGTTGTCTTAACATCCATCCACCTCTAATTAAGTCTTGTATCAGATCAAGAAAAACACTCCCAACCCCCCCCCCCCCCCCCAAGCAGGATGAGTGAGTCAGCAGTAAAAACTCACACCTGCCCTCCACACCTGGCTATCATTCCCTGATCATTAGTTATTCCTGAGTCATGTGTGTTGGAGTCAGGGCTTTATCCATGTTTGCTATGGAATCAGCCAAGGACTGTAACTTCTGTGTACGATATGTAAAAGCACAGTGAAATTATGTCACTGCCATCTACAGATATTTAGATACTAGCAGTTGTGACATGTTTATGTCTGTTATTAAAACAAATACTGTCATCATTTATATTTCAGTATCTGCATATGTTACAGAGAATACAGTGTTTGTGGTGGTAAACTGGGTTGTTTCTCCTAAATTATTTTAGAAAGACTACAAAAGATTTTTTGTGAAGTGTTCTTCAGAATATGAAATATTTCATAAATGACATTCCTGTCTGTAACATATTGCAAACTATAAATTGCATCTACATCAGAATTTTAAACTATCTCACTAATATATACAAATAAGACTGTATTAGCAGCCATTCTGATAATTTAATACAAGTTATGAAACATACACAGTATTAGTATTAGCAACACAGCACTGGAATATGTCACTGGGAAAACCGTTTTTATCAAACTAATGTGGGTGGTGTTTGTCTAAAATTAATATAAAGATTGTGTTTCATGCCATTGCAGTGTCAAAGATACAACTAATTCCTATAAAGTGTTCAACAGAATATGAAATATGTTCATACATGGGTGCAGAAGTTTCATATACAAGTTTATTATGAATTCCTGACTCCAGCAGACAGCAGGTTACATGTGGGACCTATGAAAGAACTGAAATACACAGTCAATAAGATATTAGCATTCTTTGAATTTCTTTACTAGGTAATCCCTCTAATCACAAGAGTCACTTTCATGTGATAATCTGTCTAAGCACCTTGACTGGAATCATACATTAGGCAAATGGAACCCAAGAGAATCAAACACAGGACTACAGAGTGAAGACTGATGGCATTTTATAGTCTTAGTCTTGTGATACAACAAACAAGTGCCAGGAAACGTTGTAACTCGGTCCAAGCAGTTTATTCCACATTGGACCGAGTTACAACGTTTCCTGGCACTTGTTTGTTGTGTTATTGGTTTTTGAAGTGCTGGTACCTTTTACTTAGTCTTGTGATCTTATTTTGTGTATTGTACAGCTCACCATATCTGGTGTCTTTGCCTGTATTTCTTTTGAAATATCTTTGGGAGTTGCATTTTTTAATTGATTAGTTTGGCTTTCTTCTCTGTATGCATATCACACCATATCAGATCTCTTTTCCTTTCTCATCTCCATGTTTTTTTTAATATACATTTTAGTAACTTCTATTTTCTGCTCATTATCTTGTCTCTTTCCAAGCGGCCCAATGTTTCTTCATCTAGGTAATATTTTATCTGATCTGCTGCACTAAGGATCTTAAACTGTTATCTGCAGTGCTGACAGTTTCTCTTTTGCAAGCATTTTCTTTCCTGCAATTTTGATCATACTTTTGGTGCACATCCTCTGTCTAGAAATTCTGTTTGTGTGTGTGTGTGTGTGTGTGTGTGTGTGTGTGTGTGTGTGTGTGTGTGTGTGTGTGTGTGTGTGTGTGTGTGTGTGTGTGTGTCATAGTAACAATACATCATTTCTTTTTCTTCTTTATCCTCAACTGATTGCTTTATCACTTTATTGCCTGCATGCTTCTTGCTTGGCAAAACAGTTTTTGTTTTATTTTGTTTTCAGTGGACTACTTTTTCCTTCTACCACAGTGTGGCCACCCTCCCCCCAAGTCAGGTCTAGCCAATACACAGATGGGAGTGGGCAGTTGTTTATCCTAGGGCCTGTGTACCCAGTCTTCTTTTTATGTTTTGACCTACCTCTCTCCATGACTTATCAAATACAGTCTATACATTAGTGTTGACTTGGCAAGATTTTATAAAAACAGGTTCTGCCATAGAAGGTGTTCACCAAGACTTGAGGATGAATTCAGTTCTAACAATTCTACTCTCCTTTTTTTACTGAGGACATGTCTCCATTCAGACCCCCTCAGACAAGGACATAATCATTCAGAAATGAAAACATTTCGTGACATGTGCATGACATAATTCCACTGCAGATGACCACAACACAGTTTACTGATTCTGTTATGCCAAACTGTGTTTAGCCAAAAGCATTCTTAGCGAGAGAGATTTCTGACCCGTCTGAGGGAGACTCCCTTCCATGCCTTCTAACTAAATATATCATACCCTGACACTGAAATACCCTGAGGTCAATTATAATGGGGGTAGGCAGGTAAAGGTGGAGAACATCTGACATTCCTTGTGAGTTAGCTTATTTGGTTTCTTTGCAAGTAACAGACTTATTTATAGTTCTTTACTATAGTCCTAGGTTGTGCTACTTGCAAGTAATATAAAACTGAAATTCCCATCTGCTCTTTTTCAACTAAATATGTTTTGCTGCAATAGTAGCTATAACAAAACACTTAAGAAACTAGCCCATGTTTTAAACAGTATATTAAGTTATCTGAAGGTTGTTTGTCTTTTTGGCTTTTCCCAGTTAGGGGTCGCCACAGAGGAACTCCGATCTGCTAATGATTGGCAGTCGATTTTTATGGTGCTGAGTTGCCAGCCCGACACCCAACCTTCAGCAAAGGCACGCCCATTCACGCATGTCTTTCGAAGGCCACTCGACCGCGGGGAGGACATGCAGACTCCACACAGAAGGCACTCCAGCCATGAATCGAACAGGAGAACCTCTTGCTGTGAGGTAACAATGCTACCGCTGTACCACCTCGGCTTTTTTAAGTTATCTGAAGGTATGCCCTTAAAATACAAATGTTCACTGAAAGAAGTAAACTGGCATATGCTAATATCAAACATGTAACACACATTCTTATTGTTTACCACCGGCCTCACCTTAAAAAAAAACAGAGTATTATTTTTTGTCATCCATTTAAAAATACTTGAGAAAGTATACTGCAAAATAAATTCCCATATTCCAACAAGGGCCACTGAGAAGTTTATTTTTCCTTTCTTTTTTTTTCCTCACTCTGAATAATGAAAAATGAAATGCTGACTCCTACAGCCATTTCATAGCTCCATTATTACAGTCACAGTGGCTGCTCACCACTATGTGGATGACTAACTTTATAAGGGCAATTCTTCCTGCTGTGAGATTCTACACAAAGTCTAACCTTCTCCTTGTACTTATTTATTGAACTAGTGATTATAACTGTGCCAACTTCCTGCTAAATCACTGTTGTCAGGTGCCATCTAAGTCACCAGTGTCACAGTAACAATACACTATAAGAAAACAATTTATGGTCTCTAGAGTTAGTTATCATAAGGTAGGACTGGTGATATCCACATGATATACTGCACTAGATAAAAACAAAGAATCACAGCACTGACATAAGAAGGAAGTATGCGATAATCACTTCCTGTTTGGCTCAGACTTCATCAGTGTTTACCTGTATAAACCTCTGTAATTATATTGCTTACCATTTCAGATTCTGAATGTTTATATACTTGTCTGAAGGTGAGAACACTTTGATACTTTTATGTTTTTATTGTTTACCTGAGAAATGAGTAGTCTGGGCCATCTGATTGCTTAACAGGCCTTGAGCCTACACAGTTTTGCATACAAATAATGAATATGTATGTAAGGAATTGTGATACAGATCAGATGCATGGTACACGTATACTCTAATTAAACTTCTCTGTGCCTTCATGTATGGTGTTTTATCTTACTCTCTGAAGGGAAAATAAAATGTGTCAGCAGTGTAAAACATGTTTCTAGTGGGTGGACGCATGGCACAAAGTGAGCAAGCCCTGATTGTGGACCATGTGATGTACTGATGAAGGGTGGTGAGCCCGAAAGCTTTACTCATTAAATTTTGGCATTTAAGTGTGTTTTTGGAGATATTTTTTGCAGTTTCATCAAGAGTTTAACTGTGGACCATGTGACCCAGGATCTGCTAGCAACCTAGCAACTGGAATAGCAGGCCAGGGAGGGTAGGAGTGAGTGTCAGACATTGTCTCATCTATACATCAATGAGGGACACAGGCCAGTCCACCACAGGACTACCACCTGTCACTCTAAAGTACAAGAAGGACTGAGATATGCACACCCACCAAGCAGTGTGCTTGTTATAACAGGATTTACATGCATACGTGGTAGTGTGTACACACCATCGAACTGGAATTGTGAGTGAATACATATTAGACAGCTAAAGGGAAGCAGGCATTTAGTAAATAAAGTAGCATGAAATATGATTGCTGCCTGGATGCAGGCTCCCAGAAAGATGATGAGCTGATGGCTGACATTTTTATGGAGAAAAAGATTTTAAAAAGTGCCTTCCTAGCTTTGTTTCCCTGTTCTGCACACCATGATGCTCATTTATATTTGCAAGCAGTTGTTTTTCAGTGTTGCTGTGAAAGTAATACCATACATACTCCTCAGTCTCTTAACACAAAAAATCTGAGCAAAACCAAAATTAATGGGGGGGACAAAACCCCCAAAACAGGGACAAATTTTAAGTATTCCCCTTATAAACGTAGAAATTGCTAGAATAAAAGATTTTCTGAAGGATACAAAGTCTGAAACTCAAATGTGTGTCATTATTTAGTGAAGTCAGTCCACACTGATTTGCCTCAAAAATCCAGAAAACCACACATTTTATGAGGAAGAGACCAAAAATAGGAGGCAAAAATCTAGACATTCTTAAAATGTTATTTTTCTTATAAACTCCAAATTTTATTCTTAGTGTGATATCTACACATTTTTGCTCTGACCAATAATAACATTATAAAATTAAGCAGGATAACATCTTGGGAAACCATGTTCCTCAGTATCTAACCAAATGTGCTGCTTCTTATAGACAGCCAGCAAAATATATGAAATAAATAGCTCAATGCCATCAGAAAGTCACATGACTTAATCTTGATGTTCCTTGGCAACATCAAATTACTTCCCAAGACTCACTCCTGAGGTCATTAGATTATGCAGGAACATCTCAAGTACATTAATTATATGATTATTAAGTGTCTGCTATCTACTATTCATTATATCTCACAGAAGAAATATAATACTTGAAAAATCTTTTATTTAAAAAGATTAAGACTGTTTGGAAACCAGGCCTCCAACTTTATGACAATGGTACCTAATTAGCACATACCTATTCTCTCCCATTCTGTTACTGCTTAGTACATGTCACTAAAACTAAAACTTAGCAGAAAGCTTTGACTTATTACTAATTTGTTTCTGACTATTTTTCAAGCAGCTATAAATAAGATGCACTTTTCATTTATCAAAAACTAGTTTTTAACTTTATAAAGTAAACAAGTGAAGGACAACTTACCTGTAATGGCTCATTGTTAGCAAGCCTGTGAGTCATCTGTGGGTTTGAAGAGGCGTACTCTCTATTTAAGAGAGTGCTTTACCTTCTGTTTGACAGATCCATCAGTAGGCAAGCTGAAGACAAAAGATGGAGCCTGCTGGCAGCAACCGCTCAGGTAAGAGGCCATGGGTCACTCAGAGAGCTTACTGGCTGTATGGTGATTGTTTAGCCGTGTGTACAGTGCCATATTACAAAAGGATTAGCTGCTTTTTCCTTCAGGTTAGTTTATTAAATAAGCAAAATGAATGAATAAAAAGGGGTGGCCTGGGGGAGGGGTGTTCACAGACTGCAGATGTAATAACAAAATGTAATTACAAAAAATAATAAAAATATATATACATAGTTTATTGCAAATAAACAATTATAAATCTAAGCAGTGAGTTCTTGAGGCATTTTCTGGTGATTGCGAGTTTCATCAGAGTTCTCTTAAATCTTAAAATGCTTGTGCTAGAAGCACTCAGCATGGAGAACGTCGACATTATGAAGTAACTGAAACCTGGTTCAAGGCTCCACAGAGCACCTCAGCACTACCGGGCTACAACTCATACCACACATTTCGGCCACAGAACATGGACCGAAACACAAAAGGAGGGGGTGTACCCATATTCATCAAGGATACCTACACCTCCAGGTTAGTGGCGCAGCGTGATACCTCTGAGAACATCCAGGTGCAACTAACATCGGGCAAATCTGCAATGCAAATTATGGCCTGCTACAGATCACCCTCCATGACCCAGGACCACCACTCCGCCTTTCTGGAGACACTGGAAAATATGAAGGTCCTACCAAACAACCTGATATTGGGTGATTTCAATTACCCTACCGTTAACTGGGAAAACTACTCATGTACAAACTCCCAGGCCCAGCGCTTCCTGGAATTTATCAACTCAAATGCCCTGGATCAGCTGGTAAACTCCCTTACCAGAGGTGAAAACATATTGGACCTGGTCATCACCAACATGGGTGACAGGTGTACCGCACCGGAGGTCAACCAGTCACTGGTTAGATCAGACCATAAACTAATCACTCCAGATGTCCACACCAAACCACCACCCCCAACCAAGGAAACCACAGTGAAAAACTTTTCTATAGCAAACTTCACCTTACTTAAGACAGAGGTGGTAAGTTTCACAGCCCCCACACTAAAGGATAACAGAGTCCAAGATACAGGAACCCTTACAAATGCACTCTATGAGCACCTACAAGGATGCATGGATTGTGCCATCACTAGCAAAACCAAGACTCACTCCCCTAAGAGAAGGAAACCAGTCTAGTGGACCCCTGCTATAAACAGGCTATACAATAGAAGGAGGAAACTAGTTCAGAAAAAAAGTAAATACCAAGAAGGAAAGACAACCCTGATCAGTATCAGTAAAAAACAAAGGTCCCTCATAAAATCATCCAAGGCTAACTTTGAAAGAAAAATAGCCAAGGATTCAAAAGATAACCACAAAGCCTTATTTAGCTATGTCAAGAATTTAAGTGGCAACTCGCAGATATGCTCTGAGCTAGTGCAAAAGAGCACAAAATATACTGAACCCACTGATATTGCCAACTTCCTGGCAGATAGATTCAGTGCAAACTTCACCTCCCTCACCTTCAAAAGGGCCCACAATACCGGAAAAGTGTAGTGTCCTGGAAATCACAGACGCACAAGTGAAAACAGCCCTTTCAAAAGCCAAAAGCACAGCATCAGTGGGGCCAGATGGTGTCCCAGACTGCGCCTTGCACGAACTACAGAACAAACTAACCCCTGACCTAAACACACTGTTCAGCCTCAGCCTCTCCACAGGCTACATGCCCATACGATGGCGCACAGCAACGGTTATTCTGCTCCACAAAGGAGGGGCCACAACTGACCCTGGTAACTATTGCCCCATAAGCCTGACTAGCCGGGTCTGCAAGGCTATGGAGTGCATCATCATGGAACTCATTAACAAAGACATTGGGAACCTCCAAACACTTGACTCGACCCAGTTTGGCTTTGTTAAGGACAGATCATGCCTACGAAACCTTGTTGATTTCTTTGAGACAGTCACCAAGTCCATAGATGAGGGGAAGGTGGTTCACACAGCCTACCTTGACCTCGCAAAGGCTTTTGACACCATTACCCACTCGGGAATTATAGAAAAACTCACCAGTCTGAACATAAACCCCTATGTTACGAGATGGGTTGCCAACTGGCTTAGAGACAGAACTCACGTGGTAAGAATATTGGGCTCCAGGTCTGACTCTAAACCAGTCACAAGTGGTGTCCCCACAAGGCTCGGTCCTGGGACCCCTACTGTTGGCATATACTTCTCAGAAGTACAGGCAAACACAGGAGGACTATGGCTAACCAAGTTCACTGATGACTGCAAACTGGGAGCCATAATTGACTCTCTGGCTGACACGGACATTCTCCAAAAGGGCCTTACTGAGACGGAGACCTGGTGTAAAAGTCATGGTCTCGAGCTAAATGCCAAAAAATGCATAGTCATCCCGTTTGGGAAAAACAAAACACCCATGAATTACCACATAGGTGGCAGCCCCCTTAATACAGAAGAGGTAATAAGAGATCTGGGGACCCAGGTAGATAGTAATCTCTCCTTTGACAATCATATTGCCAAAGTAGTTAGGAAATCCTTCTATGTAGCCCATCTAATTACTAAAGTGTTCACATCTAGAAATAAAGAGGTTATAGTGCCCCTCTACTCGTCACTCATCAGACCCATCATAGAGTACAATGCCCCATTTGGGATGTACCTCACAAGACACTTCCAACAGCTGGAAAGACCAAAAAAGTACCTCACCAAGAGGATTACTAGCCTCAAACATATGTCCTATGCAGCCCGACTGGAAAAACTCTGGCTGTACTCAGTGGCATATTGCTTACTCAGAGGTGATCTCTGCCTGACTTACAAAGCCATGTCCAACTCAGAATTGATGGACATGCTCCACCTAAAGAAATTCAAGTCACTGCAAGCCACTCGCTCTAGTGAGCTAAACCTTGCCACAACAATAAATAGAACATGCTGGAGGGATAGATTCCTGTCAAAGAGACTCCCTATGCTTTGGAACAAAATTCGTAACTACATTAGGCAGAGCCCCTCACTAACACTCCAAGAGAAACCTTGACGAGTGGATGGGTAACAGAAAATACACCCCTGGGATCACTTCATTGGCTCTTCTTGACAGTGGGTCAGTTAATTAATCAATGGGGCGGCGAAAGCTGACAGACTCTGGCTAGGCTTATAAATGCCCTCGGGCAGATAGCCTAGTACCTACCTATGAACCTATGAACATAAATAAATATATTTGTTTAATATGAAAATATAGTATTAATAATATGAAGGCTACAGTCAAAGGTGTATAGGGTCATCGGGTGGGCACAATAGTTAAGCTGTTACCTTACACATTCATAGGGGTGGGTTTACTCATGAGAAAAAAGATAATATAATATATAGGAATAACTTTTTATAATATGGAGCACATTTCAATCATTCATTTCAAGGTTTCTTTGTGGCAAATGTACGAGTAGTGTATATAAAAAAAATGTATATACATAAACATCTGTTAATAGTACTGCAAAAATAATAAAATTAAATAGGAGTTTATAGTGAATGTTCTCAAAATTGTCTGGAGTTTTACCTCCACAGATGGATGAAGGGATTTTAGTTTTTTTTAAGTGATGCCTTACCTGTTGAACAAAGATGGTGCAGTTAAAGCATTGGGTTAGGGCATACATTATGATTGTTGGAATCCAGATGTTTTTTCCGCATATGGTCTGAGTTTAAATATGCTTTAGTTAATTACGGTTATGTTGTGTGTGGATGCCTGAGTAGTGTGGGGCATAGTATGCAGTTATGTTTGCTTTAACATTTTAGATTCAAGTTCCAGTTGCAAGTGGTTGCTTATCCAGATCAGTTATTACATGGTGGTTGTGTGGAAAATGTTGAGTTAATATGGGGAAAGGTTTGGAGCCTACATATGGGGAATTCAGTCAATGTTTTGGTATTATGCTTCTAGCTGGGAGTTGTGTGTAAGTCAAATGGTATGATATAAAAAAAATATATGATGATATGTCTGGCACAATGATTTTATAATGAATTTTGTAATGGTGGTGTCATTTTTTTAAGCTCTTTGGGCATGTCACCTCGGATAACTTTTTTGTAGATAGTCATTACATCAGCACTGGATTTGTTAGTCTAGCTGCTTTTTCTTTCATTTAAAGAGGGTTGGGTACATTCTTCGTTTGGGGCAGAGTTGTTTGTGGAGGATAGGAGCATGGCATTCTGGAACCCCCACAATAGCTTAGCTGTCTTAGTCACTGTGGCATTTTTCAGTCAAGGGATGAGCAGGAAAACATCCTGAGGCCTATACATTCTAGAAGCAGCACAGCATCCAAAATTTTAACTTTAACTCCGAGTGGTTTTGGTTGGTCATATTTTCCTTTCCCTCCTTTTTTTTTGTTGTTCCCTTTGCTAATCCTTTCTATTTTTCAGGTTCTACTATGGTTCAGTCCATTAAGAAGATATGTCTGTGTCTGTCACAGGAGGCTCAAGGCTTGCTATTTCAATTAGAAACTGTGGGAGCAGCTGAGCAGAGCCAGAATTCCGAGAAGAGATCATCAGTGAATTTGGAAGAAGGCTCAGCTGAAGGACCAGCCCTGACTAAGAAGGCTTGGAAGAAGACAAGCAGAGATTCCTCCGGCCAAAGGATCACCCCTTCCTGCTCATATGAAATATCAACAGAAGCACAAGGTAATGTCTCTGTTGGGTCTACAGGGCTTAGTATTATTGGTAGGGATCAATCTTCTGAAGATTCTTTAGATGAGTTTTTAAATTCTTTGCTGGAAGAAGGGAGGGTTAGGTTGTTTCACTTAGCCCTAGAAAGAAACTTTGCTGCCCTGCAGCTCAGATTTCCAGAAAGTGTGTAGGTACTGATGCTGGCCAGGTCATTCAACTGTTTTTGCCCAACTTGCATATGGGGCCTGAGGAGGTCAGTGGTTCAGAGTGGGAGGTCTCACCTCATCTGGATGATTATATTCCCCAATTCTTGTCCCCCTGGCTACTCTCAGCTTTACAGGTTTCAATTCCCCTGGCTCTGTTTGTAGATATCTTTGATCTAGTGGACAGTGAGGGAAGTACGTGCATCTTGGATGCTGACAATGCATTTTAAAAGGACTTGATGATAGCCTTAGTTTGGGATACATGGTCTCTGAGTTTTGTTGTATTTACTGGGGGTGATCATAGCGAAGGACTCCTGTCAGGCATTGCCTTTATTAGCTTACTTTGTGGCCATAAGGGAAGGCCACCATGTGAAAGGGGGTTTTGGTTGGCTGAATTATGATCAGCATTTTAGGAAGGTGAAAGTTCTCGATAAGTACCTCAGGTGGGAGTCGAGGCATCCTGACATATGTCTGTGTGCCATAATGGACAAGGAGGCAGCTACCGGGATTGTTGGAGGGGTTGTTAATCCAAAGGATACAAAGTTTTGCTGGGTCATCAACTACAATAAATGCATCTGGCCCACTTGCAAATACAGCCACTTGTGTTTGGGATGTGGGAAAGGTCATCCTGCTTCCAGGTGTTGGGGCTTGGTTGCTGGAGACAAGCTTGTCTTTTTCACTTCTCAGGCAGGAGGAGAGATTGGGAGGGGACACAACACCTCCGTTCAGAGTAAGCCACCTTTTTGTTGACACAAGATGGGGCTTTGGCAGGGGACGTAAACATACCACATCAGGCTCATTCCCCCATTTGTCTAGATAGATTATCCTGCCTATTGTCAGGTTATCTAGATTAGAAGGCAGCAGCCACTCATTTTAAAGGCTTCACCAAAGGTTTTCCTATTCATTCCATAGCCCTGTTAGATTCTAAGTTACTTAATCTGTCATCCATCAAGGGACATGAACACATTGCTGCCATGTTGATAGAGAAAGCGTGATTAGCTGGCAGGATAATTGGCTTCTTTTCCACCCCTCCATGGCTTTTGTTTAAAATTTCACCCATTGCCCTGGTTCCCAAAAAACAGGAGGGTGAGTTCAGGTTGATTAATTATTTGTCCCCCCCAACAAGGGCTTCAGTCAATGATTTTACTGACAGTGAGTGGATTAAGGTGCACTATTCCTCTTTGGGCCAGATGGCAGAGGTCATTAGGGGCTATTCTGACCCCTGGCTGTGTAAGGTGGATAGTCAATCCACTTTCCATCTTCTCCCCAAGAGAGAAGAAGATTGGCCTAATTTTCAGGTTTAATACTGCAATGCCAATGGGGTGTGCTGTAGTTTGTGCAACATTCAAACTATTTAGAACAGCTTTACATTGGTGCTGGTAATAACAAGCACCCTGCCAGTCAGCAGTCCATTACGTAGAGGACTTTCTAATAGGAGGGTCAGGATGGTGCGTTAGAGGAAATGTCCATTTTTAAATGGCTTTGACAAGTCAGAAGGGCCAAGTTTTGCCCTGACTTTTCTGGGTTTAGAAATGAATACCACTGATAATTCCTTCAAGCTTCCTTCACCCAAACATCATCAAGTCTGGCAGTTATTCTGGAGATTTTTGGGATCCAGGAAAGTTCGCAGAGGAGACATCATACAGCTACATGGGTTGCTAAAGTTTGACTGCAGGGCATTTTCTCCAGGCAGGACTTTTCTGCAGTCCATATCTGACTTGTTGAAGGGTAACATGCCGAAGCACTACCTTATGTGGTTGACCAGATGTGGCAAAGGATGACCTTTGGCTATGGTTCATATTCTTGAGCCAGATCAATAGAGTTTCTTTTTGACTGTCCCCTTGGACCACTTGAATTGAGCTTTTCAATGATGCAGCAGAGGGTTCTGATATGAGGGGTTACTTCCTAGGCAGCTGGTTTGCCAAATGGTGGCCAGAAAGCTGGTCAAACGAAAGGAGGAGGGACATTACATTTGTAGAACTATTTCCCATTTGAGTGGCAGTTTTGATATGGAAGGAAAGGTTACATAGCAGGAGGATCAGTTTTCGCTCAGATTATATCTAGGTGATACACACTCTCAAAAAGTGTTCTTCCAGGTCCAAGTGGGTCCAGTCCGGTATTAGGCTTTTAGTTTTGCTGAGTGTAGAGATTAATTTGTCATTTTCATGTGTTCATGTCCCTGGTCATCTTACTCCTATAGCTGACATTCTATCCCATTTCCAGTTTGCCAGGTTTCACCTGGTGGCCAACAATCAGATCCAAAGGGCATCCCAGTTCCTGTGGGTGTCTGGCTAATTGAAGAAGACTAGCATTATTGCTCTTGGTAAGTTCTTGGGCCAACAATAATAGGAAGGCATATTTATCATCCATTCAGGTTTTCAAGGCTTTCTACAGGTCTTTGATCTCTGATACCAGGAGATAAGGGGTACAGTTGTTACTTCAATTTTTACTGGCCGGGTCCATCTCTGGGGAGTCACCTAAAACACTCATAGTACACCTAGTAGCTTTGGGATGGCCGGAGTGTTTTTTTGGGCCTTCAGGCTGTGTCAGGCCACTGGGTTATTGGGAGGGAACTCAAGGGCCTTGAGAATATTCGTAAATCTTCCCAGGATTTCAGAAAACCTATTGGGAGACAATTCCTTCCCCTTGTTATTCGAGGTCTCTATAAGACACTGGGTGAATTTTATACATTTGTTACTATAGCAGCTCTGTTCACATCCTTGTATGTAGATGCCTTCTGTGCCAATGAACTCCTCCTTTACTTAGTTGGAGGACCTTCTCATCCACAGTGGTTTTATCCTGATTTAGTTAAAAAAATCTAAAACCAATATTGCTGGGAAAGGACAGCAGGTGTGTTTAGACAATGCCAGTGGGCTGGCAAATTGTCCAGTGCATTGGGACGGATTGCTATATAATATTACTCCCACAAAGAAAAGGTCAGGCTTGGTTTTCATGCGAGCCTCGGGTAGGCCTATTAATCTGTTGGAGATTAACTCATTTCTTAGGCAGGCCTTGGCAGGGAAACAAATTCACCCACAAGGTCACTCCTCACATTCCTTCCGGATATGTTGTACCTCAGACTTGGCCATGGAAGGGGATTCTGTTCAGGTAATTCAAAGCATGGGAAGGGTGTCTCCGATACCTTTTTGTCATACAGCACGCATTAATTTTTATTTCTGTTGTAGGGAAGAAGGTATTTTGGCTCTTGGGCTATTCTTTCATCAAGAGAGCAATACTTCTTCAATCCAAGCCTTGGCCCACCCAGCTGGTCACTCAATTTCTTTTAATCTTAACTGTTGGACAGTTCATTCTTTTGGTTTTCTTGGCCTCAACTGGTTTCAGTTCTGGGAAATCTATGGTAAGATTACCATGGAGGAAGCCTTTCCCAGAATTTTGATAATTCACCTCAGGCATAATGATCTGAGTCAACCCCTAAAAAAATCCTGTTGGCCAGAATTCTGTCTGATATGCACCAGTTGCAGCAGTTATATCCAAATTTGGTTTTGTTTTAGTCTGCCATCATCCTGAGACTTTACTGGAAAGGGGTTAGAAGGTCTGTTGCTACTGAATCAGGCATTTCATCAAACATAGAGTCGAGCAGGATGCTAGTCAAATGGGTTTCCAGGTAATTAAGCACAGTGATATTGACAGACTGGAGTCTGAGTTCTATGATATGGACAATGTTCATTTGGATAACATAGGTTTTGATTTGTTTAATCTGGATATTGTTTTTGCTATTCAGGAGTTTTTCAAAGTTTAACTTGGTTCTCCCTGTGATGAAAGGAGATACTGCCAGTATTGGTAAACATTGAAATGATTTATACAAGATGCTTGTGTGACAAATGTACTAGAAATGTATGTCATGTGTATATCAAACTGCTCTGTACAGATGTTTGTGTTGAAAAGGTATTTCATTATTTATTTATTTTTATTTATTTATTTTACATTTGTTGACCAGGATAGTCTAAGTGAGCTGGATAGCCCTTTTTCAGTGGAGGCTATCTAGTTCATTTATTCCAGACTTTTTTGTAAAAGTGCTGTGTTTAAAATGTATCCACAGTGTGCCCTACTGGAAGACAACAGAAATTTACATGCACTATTGTAACTGTTTAAATGTATATATATTTCAACAGTGGAAACTGAAATACAGGAGGATAACATCAGTCTAGTACTCTTTAGAAAAATATCCAAAATTAAATTACTTTATAGGACGCAATAAAGAGGCTATACATCAGTCTAGTACTCTCTAGAAAAATATCCAAAATTAAATTACTTTATAGGACGCAATAAAGAGGCTATGTCTAAAATTTTCAATGCAGCTAGAGCCACAGAGTCTGTGTTAGGAAGCTTTCTGTATTGTCCTTGGAGTGAACTAATTGCTACTTTTGAAGCATGAAGGAATACAATTGTTTTATGACTTCCAGCATCTGCCAAAGATCTGAGGAAAAACCCTTGTCTGCATATTTTTACATATAGATGCTAAATGCTGCCAGCTTCTAGCAATGGGGGGCTTTGGCCTAGGACATAGAAATCAGATGACCAGAAATTATGTCATTCTGGAAGTTATCCCAGCAGTAATATTTTAGATATTAATTTGAGAAGTCTCTTAGTGAGACAGAGCATTCTGTATTCGGTCTATGACCTGACAAGAACCACTCACCACAACATCTGCCTTGCTCTAATAAAGTAAGTTTCTAGGGAACAGTATAACTTTTTTAGATACAATCAGAAATATAGTAAAGCTTAGTTTAGATGTTTTTCTTTATTTGTGTGAGCCTGTACTGCAATGTTATTTTCAATATTTCCTGCGATTGTGAACTCTGCTGTCACTGTGAATATATATTTAGTATTGTCATATTCTTTTATTATTTATTATTAAATATATTTAAACTTTTCATTGTGGCTGATCTGTGTGGCGATGTTTAAGATTTGAGAGTACTTGCATATTCATTTGCTGACAATGTTTGGGTCATTCCTAATAGACTTCCTTTTGATCAAAATACCATTTGTATTAGTATTAATATTACACAGTAAGATTGGACACCCTTTGTTAAGGGCCTTAAAGTAGCTGATAAGAAGTGACTCATGGCAGTGAAAACTACCTTATAGTCTAGGTAGAAGGAAGCATAGTTAGTAAATCTGTCCAGCCTTTTCCAGGTGTGTGTGTGTGTGTGTGTGTGTGTGTGTGTGTGTGTGTGTGTGTGTGTGTGTGTGTGTGTGTGTGTGCGTGTGCATATGTGCGTGTGTACATGTGTGCATGTGTGTGTGTGTGTGTGTGTGTGTGTGTGTGTGTGTGTGTGTGTGTGTGTGTATAAATCAAACCTCAAAGAGTGTGCGTGTGTCAGCCACATGGGCAGGGACATGAAGCACTGGTTAGACAGAGAGGATGCTGAAGGCCTTGGCTTGGTCACTCAGTTGAAATCTCAGCTCTATAGCTTTGTCAGTGGGGAGTCTTTTTGGGTGATCTGGAGGAAGAGTGAGAAACCAGCCCTGGACTGACTGTGGTCTCTGTGTGCTATTAAAGGAAATTGCACAGGATGCAGAGAGCTGCATCTGCAAATACTGTGTGTACCTGTTATCCCCCCAGTGATTGTCCCCCCATTGTTGCCAGTGGTGAGGATTGAGTTTCCTTGATTACTGATCCAGTGGAGGATCATCACATTTGGTGGGCAGTGGTGGGATATCCAAATCACATTTGGTTGCCATTTGGTGAACAGTGGTGGGATCACCACATCACATATTGGGATTCAGCGATGTCAATATTGAACTCCTGTAGCCTGTAAACAGTGGTCACTAAAGAAGTTGTTTGTACTCTCAAACAGCCATATGGTAGACATTCAGAGTTTCATATCACAATAGTTTTAGTTTATTTATTTTTTTGTTAGCTTAGTCAGGGAGAGCAGGCAAGGATGTCAGCAGAGGATTATGGCAAGCTGACAAGGAGCCAGTTGGATGAGATGTGCCAAGCCAAAGGACTGGTGCATACCAACCTGACTAAAGCAGAAATGATTTCAGCTTTAGTCACAGCTGCATCACTGACCAGCAACCAGGAGGACAATCAGACAGGCCTTAAGGATGTACAAATCTCAGAAAATGGACAGTTCAACTTTGCCTCAGAGGACTTAAAAATCTGTCTGGAGTTAAAGAGACTTGAACTGGACGCCAAACGGTTGGAACTAGAATCAGCAGAGAGACTGCGACATTTGGAGGCTGAAGAAAAGGAGAAACAGATGGCATTAGAATCAGCAGAGAAACTGAGATGTCTGGAGGCTTAAGAAAATGAGAGATGGAGATGTTTGGAGGCTGAAGAAAATGA
Organism: Protopterus annectens; assembly: GCF_019279795.1. NCBI lineage: Eukaryota > Metazoa > Chordata > Ceratodontiformes > Protopteridae > Protopterus > Protopterus annectens. The sequence goes on along the minus strand of NC_056727.1, from coordinate 977,005,766 downwards.
GAGGCAGAGGCAACATGAAAAGGAGATGCTGACTCTTCAGCAGGGTCATGGAAGTAATGGGGAAGAGAATATCTGAACCCCAGAAGCAATAAAGGTCAGTAAATGTCTTCCACAATTTACAGACGGTGATAATTTTGTTAGTTTTATTCATACATTTAAAAGGGTTTATAAATAGTATAATATTGACTGAGAGCTCTGAGTATGGCTCCTGACCAATGGTGGGCAGCCTAAACTGCACCAACAGAGTCCCCCAGTAACAGGGGAAAACAGTTGTTAAAGTACATGGCCAGGATCAAGGGTTAAATCTTTTAAATGTAACCAGTGGGGCCATGAAGCATATAGATGTCCACAGAGGCAAGGTGAGGAATAAAAGGTAGGAGAGCCAACAAGTGTGAATGACAGAAGGCCAGCAGTAAGTTATCTGCAGACAACAAGGGTACCAAACTACCACAAGAGGTTATATCCTGTCTTAGTAGATGGGAAACAGGCCACTGCTAAGAGAGACACAGCCTTTGACCTAACCATTGTGAAGCCTACTATGGTTAAATGGGAGCACTACTTGCTTGGGCAATCTACTCCAGTCAGTTAGGAGGGACCCCACTCCAAATACCTTTGGCTAGGGTTCACCTTGACTGGAAAGGTGGAGAAGGAAGTAAGCAAGTAGGTGTGTTTGAGGATATCCCTGCAGATGTCCTGATAAGGAATGATTTTGATAATGCAGTGCCTTGTGTACATGCAGTTACACACAGTCAGGCTTGGAGGCAGGCATGCAGATCTGGTAGCCTGGGGGGACCCAGATAGCCCGCACATTTGAAGCCAGGACCTGTGAGGTAACTACTTGAGGGGAGAGCTACCCTGTAGCAGTGAGGCTGAAGGTGAGCCACAGCTGCTGGTCGGTATTAATGTTCCCATGGACAGAGTGACTACAAGGAGAGAGGTGAGTAGTAGTACCCAGGATAACAGTGAGGCACCGCTGTCAGAGGATAGCAGACTTCCTGTGCAAGGGGAGCTGGGAAGGGTTACAAAGAGAGTGTTGGCACAGGCTCACAGGCTCAGCTCTCAGACCCTATATTACAAGGCTTGAGGGAGGTAGCCAGGCAGGTGCCTGATTCTCAAGGAAAAGGGGAATCTGTATACTGGGACAAAGGGTTACTGTATGGAGAGTGGATCCCATGGGAGGACTAGAAAGTGAGGTAATACAGCAGTTGGTAGTGCCCAGAGCCTACCGTCTGGCACTTCTAGTCCTACCCACGACATTTCGTTTGCAGGTCATGTGGGCATAAAACTTACCAAGAGATGTATTATGCAGAACATTTATTGGCCTGAGGTTTCCAGGGATGTAACAGGGTACTGCAGGACCTGTAAGCAGTGCTAAAAGGTAGGCAAGGCAGGAGACAAAGTCAAAGCTCTTTTGATGCCTTTGCCTGTGATTGAGGAGCCGTTTTAGAGGGTAGCTATGGAAATTGTAGGCATGTTAACATGATGAAACCTTCCCATGATAGAGAGGCCCTGGTGCTAAGTATTTCCAGTAGAAGATAGGAGGAGTCTGAGGGGGATCTATAGCTACAGGGAGCCAGCCAGCAAAATTCCAGAATACTATGGAGGAGCCTAAGGTTGCAGGCATATGATAGGATATGACAGTGCAACACTGTAATGGGGTCAGCAATGCCAACCAAAGCAGCTGGGATCTCAAGACAGGGTATGGGGTAACGTATTCCCAGCAATGTTTCTCAAGGGTCACTTGAAAAACTAGCTTGAGTCTTCGAAGGGGGAGGGGTGTGATGATAGGAGGTAGTGCCAGCACAACTAGCTGAAATTTTGTAAAGAATTATATGTCATTGGTGAATACTGAAATGATTTATACATGATGCTTGTGTTACAAATGTATTACAAATGTATGTCATGTGTATATCAAATTGCTCTGAACAGATGTTTGTGTTGAGAAGGTATTTGTGAAAGTGTTGTGTTTAAAATGTATCTGCAGTGTGCCCAACTGGAAGAGAACAGAAATGTACATGCACTATTGTAACTGTTTAAATGTATATATTTTAATAGTGGAAACTGGGATACAGGAGGTTAACCTCAGTCTAGTAAACTTTAGAAAAAATATCTGAAATTAAATTACTTTACAGGACGCAATAAAGAGGCTATGTCTCAAGTTTTCAATGCAGCTAGAGACACAGAGTCTGTGTTAGGAAGATTTCTGTATTGTCCTTGCAGTGAACTAGTTGCTACTTTTGAAGCATGAAGGAATACAATTGTTTTATGACTTCCAGCATCTGCCAAAGTTCTGAGGAAATACACTTGTCTGTATATTTTTACAGGTAGATGCTAAATGATGTCAGTTTCTAGCAATGGAGGTTTTGACTTGGGAACTAGAAGTCAGATGACCAGAAGGTATGTCATTCTGCAAGCTATCCCAGCAGTATTATCTTAGATATTAGTTTGAGAAGTCTCTTAGTGAGATAGAGGATTCTGTATTCAGTCTTGGACTTGACAAGAACCATTCACCACAACATCTGCATTGCTCTAATGAAGTAAGTTTCTACAGAATAGTATAACTCTCAGATATAATCAGGAATATAGTAAAGCTTAGTTTAGATGTTTTTTTTTATTTGTGTAAGCCTATACTCCAATGTTATTTTAAATATTTCCTGTGATTCTGAACTCTGATGTCACTGTGAATACATATTTAGTATTGTCTTGTTATTTTATTATTTATTATTAAATATATTTAAACCTTTCATTGTGGCTGATCTGTGTAGAGATATTTAAGTTTTTAGAGTACTGTGGGCCATTCCTAACAGCCTTGCTCTTGGTCAATCTACCATTTGTATTACTATTAATATTACACAGTAAGACTGGACAGCCTTTGCTAAGGACCTTAAAGTAGCTGATAAGGAGTGACTTGAGGCAGTGGAAACTACTTTATAGTCTGGACAGAAGAGGACATAGCTAATAAACCTGTGCCAGCCTTTCCCAGGTGTGTGTGTGTGTGTGTGTGTGTGTGTGTGTGTGTGTGTGTGTGTGTGTGTGTGTGTGTCTGTAAATACAACCTCAAAGAGTGTGGGCATCAGCTACATGGGCAGGGACATGAAGCACTGGTTTGACAGAAAGGCTGCTGGAGGTCTTGGCTTGGTCACTCAGCTGAGATCGCAAGTCTATAGTTGTGCCAGTGGGGAGTCTTATTGGGAAATCTGGAGGAAGAGTGAGAAACCAGCCCTGGATTGACTGTGGTCTCTGTGTGCTCTTAAGGGAAATTGCACTTGATGCAGAGAGCTGCATCTGGAAATACTGTCTGTACCTGTTATCCTCCCAGTGAATGTCTCCCAACTGTTGCCAGTGGTGAGGATTTAGGCTCCTTGATTACTGGTCCAGTGAAAGGCCATCACTTTTGGTGGGCAGTGGTGGGATATCTACATTACATTTGAAAGGAGATACTGCCAGCACACCCCTATGACCCAGATTCTCCTTACAAGGCCAGCTATTTGGGGGAACATCATGTCACATGCCAGGTTGGCAGGCAGCCTTATGGCTTCACCCCAATTGTGTTATCCGGGTTCCTGTTCACCGGGCTTGGCTCTCAAGTTGCACCCAGATTTGACTGGTGGCTACATCAAGGGGTATGTGCCTTGTAAGGATGAGTTAGATGGGTTTGCCACCAGGTCTGAGGTAGCTTGGAATATACACCTGTTTTTTCAGTACTGGCAGCTGGAACAGGAGGAGTTACGTCAGCCAGCTTGAGGTAATGGTTTGATGGTTATTGGTTTATGTGTTTCATCTAAATTATCGTAGCATCCTTATTGGTTGTTATTTATTAAAGGGTTGCAAAGTCAATCGGGTGTGGTTTCTGACTAGGCTCTGTGGGCAACGGCAGCGTACCAGTAATGACTCATTGTCCACGAGCCTGCGAGTCATCATTGGTGGGTGTGAAGAAACATACTCCCTACTTAAGGTAGTGCTTCACCTTCTGCTTGATAGATCCATCAGCAGGCACACCGACCCACTATCCCAAACCACAATTGCAAGGTCAGGTGGTGGTCTTACAGCTTCATCTCCCTTGTGTTCTCCTTGTTCCTTTTCAATAGCCTCCAGTTGGACCCAGATTTGACTGGTGATCACATCAAGGGGTATGTGGCTTGTAAGGATGAGTTAGATGGGTTTGCCACCAGGTCCCAGGTAGCTTGGAATACACATCTGTTTCTTCTGTAGTGGCAGTCAGAACAGGCAGAGTTATGCCAACTGGCTTGAGGAAATGGTTTGATTTCTATTGCTTTATATGTTGCATCCTAATTATTGTGGCATCATTATTGATTGCCAATGGCTGTTATTTAATAAAAGGTCATAAAGTCAATCTGGTGTAGATTTTGACTCGGCTCAATGGACAACAAGGCTTAATCTTGACCATAAACAATATTTCTTCAAATAAAGAAACAGAACAAGTAAAATATACATTTTGTTCTGACTTATCTGATCATCACAAACGCTGCTGCATACAAAAGAAAGAAAAATCAAAAGGAATTATGTATTTCGTGTAGTAGTTATTACAATTATTTCTTGACTGACAGATGAAGGACCTCCTACTATACTGCCCTGTATATCCCTAGATGTCAGGTTGCCCTCTTCTCTGTACCCTGACTTTTAAGAGAACCCAACCTAAGAATATACAATATGATTTTGTTATGTTTTCATTATGATTGTTGATGTGTATCTAGGTGGGTAGGCTGCGGTGGTGCAGCGGTTTGCATTATCATCTCAAAGCAAGAGGTTCTCCCATTCGATTCTCGGCTAGAGCATCTTCTGTGTGGAGTCTGCATGTCCTTCCACAGTCGAGTGACGTTAAAGACATGCATGTAGGTGCGTGCATGAATGGGTGTGTCTTCTTTGAAGGTTGGGTGCCGGGCTGGCAACTTGGCACCGTAAAAATCCACTGCCAATCATTAGTAGACCGGAGTTCTGCTGTGGCAACCCCTAACAGGGAAAAGCTGAAAGACTTTGTTTATATGTGTATCTAGGTGGAAAAACTGAGCAGAATTTTGAAGTCATGTATTCACTATGCACATTGTATATTTCTGTATTTTGAAGATTATATATATATATATATATATATATATATATATATATATATATATATAAACAGACATATATATAGATAGACATAGATATATAGAGATACACACACACACACACACACACACAATCAGTGATTAAGGCATGATTTGGTCATGCTCATCATAAAGAGACACAGTGCAATACGTGTCAATGTGCAATGTGCTTCTTGCTCTATCAGTCAGCTTACTCACGCCATTTATATTTAAAAGGCCTTTGAAGACTTACCTTTTCCAGGGATTATAGCCCACTCCAGGTTCACAAAACTGTAATTATGTTATTGAAGCCTGAGATATTTTGCACTATGTATTTAAAGTGTTGTAATTCATTAGGGCATATATTTTTAAACAAAATAGATATGGTACCTTTTCCTGGTAATAGATTATGGAAATAATTAACAACTGGTAAAATGAATCCAGCTTTTGGAGAACCTCACAGTGACTACAATAGTGGGCCTAAGATTCCATTAGATAAATAACCTGCTTTCATGTGCAAACCATCACACCTTAGAATACGTGCAAGTGCTCCATCAGTCAGTGCCCTTATCGCTAAATAAAACAATGTAGATTAAAATTACAGATATGTGAGTTACTCACCATAACAGTGTATCACCAATATTATACACTTGAACATATTCATAAGAGGTAGGACTGATCTTCAATAGGTGTTATTACCAACACACAATTTTTTTCTATCCAATGCCCACTTGAAAGTGTCACTTGATACTACTGTGCCTGACATCAACTTAAATAGACTGGCATCTCATCATCTATCCAGTCTTTTTTTTTGACAAATAAGATGACATGCAGCAGCTGCTTTTATCATTCATACCCTACTCCCACTTCTACTGATGGGATAGGAGTCTTCACATACAGAATAATGACCAGTGAACTCCAGGCATGTGCCTAGTTGAGAGCAGCTGAATTTTGACTTACTGCGGATCACTATTAAAATTAAAATGATTGCCATTTTGAAATTTATGAATTTAGTGGATAAAAAATGTCCCTATCTCTTAACCCCTATATTTTCTATATAGCTTAAATCTTACTACAGAAAACACCTCTCATCCCCTCCTCAGTTTAACTTCAATAGTTTCGTACTTTGCATTCTCCTTTATTCTGATCACATTTTTCTAACTCCTTAATTCTCATGTACATATTTGACTTAAATCACTTACCTTTCCTCTTTCTCATCTTTATCCATGACTCCATGTTTAGTTACTATTTCTGCAATCTTACCTATTCTTTTCTGGGTCTATATTACGTCGCCGAAATGCAATTCCAGCAAACACCTATCCATAGACACCTAATCAGCAAAGAGATTCTATGAATTTAATAAGGGCAAAGACGTAGTTGACCAAGCACAGAACTTTGCCTTTTCTCCACTGTAGTGCGATCTGAGAGTTTATATATATAGTTAGGAGGTATGGGGCGAAGCCCTCCCACTTAGGTTGATTCGATTCCACGTAGATGTTGCTACGTTGTGCTGTGGGCAAGTATTTCCTTTCTATAGGTTTTCGTCGGAATTGCATTTCAGCAATATAATATAGACCCACTTTTCCTACTCTTCACGCTAATCTTACTCAGTACTCCCCCTGTAACTCTTTCCCTACAGTGATATGCTAATCTGCACCTATGCTAACTACTGTCTTTAGCTTACTATTTATTATTCTCATCAGTTTGTTCCAGAGTATGACTCTAATTCATCCTTAAATACTGTTGCTGTTTAACTATTCAGTGTTCTGCTCTTAATTCACAATTCCTCATTGTAAAATTCATACTGATATGGTACATTTCAATGAAACTTTTTTTTTTTGTCATTTTGTTCAGTGTTATTGTTACCTTATGTACTGTACTCATTTAAAAGTAGAGCCAATATTTACCTTCTGTTATTACTTGTGGCTTCTATTATGACTTGCAGCTTGAACCTCAGCTTATTATATTTTAGATATTTTTTCCATAATGATGTATGTCTTCATGCTATATTGAAAGATGCTTTGTCTCTACTTCCCAGGTGCTCTCTGAAAAAGAGCTTTGCCCAGGAGGGCCAAATCAGTCAACAAAATGCAGTAAATGATTTCTTTATTGTATCTATTTATTATTTGGGGACATCATTCCTAAAGTGCATAAAAAACAGCTGAAAACAGATATCAAATTTATTTGCAGTTTCCATCATCTGGGGGGGGGGGGGCTTCATGTCTTCAACTAATTTGGAAGATCTGGTAAGCAATCAACAAACAGTTACTCAGAGAAACTGGCTAGAACATTTTTGACAATTATTAATTTCTTTGGTCTATCTGAGGGGTGCTTCATATTAAAGTGCTATTAAATGCTTATAGAGAAACTCAGAATGCCAGTGTTTGGACCAAGGGCCACCTGTCAGCTCTTGCATCAAAGCTGCTGCCTTGGAGAGCTGTTCTGTGACTCTGCTGGGTGTTTAGCGAAAACACATCATCAAACTGATGTTTTTCTAAAAGAGAATGCTGACCTCATTTGGTAGCTTCATGACTTAGGAAATACTTTTTCCAAGTTTTGATGACCTGAAAAAATGTTTTTTTTTTCTTTTGTCTGATTAAGGCTTGCAGGTACTAATAAGCTTCATTCTGTGACTCTTGAGTTTAATTTTCTCACTATATACTACTGGGTTTTCCCTGAACAGAGTTGTTTGAGTCCTATGGCCTTACATAGTTAACAAATCCTGTCACAAAACTGTTAGACTTTTTTGGTCTAGTTGCAGCAGAGCAGAGCTTGGATATCATCAGAGAATGGCTTCTCAAAATGCTAGATTCAGAGAACATGCCAGCACTGGCTACAGAATGAGTATAGTTTCTCAACAGATGAGTACTAGCCAACCTCCAAAAGATATCTCTCATTCCAAGGACAGTGAGCATCTGTCAAGGGCTGTATGGACCAATCATCTGTTACAATATAAGGGGAAGAATATTCAGCTGAACAAGGATTCTTTAGCTAATGTAATGCAGCAGCAGAAAGCATTTAGCTGACTGCTTCACTTGTTAAAACTGGAGGCACTCAAAGTTTCATTATGTATCCGACCAAGCTACGTCTGCATGCTCATGTTCATGTTGACCTGCTTACAGTCCCACATATAAAATAACAGATCAGTGCTAACTGAAGCATCTCAGTGATACCAGCTGATAGCTGAAAAGTGCCACAGTGATGTCACTGCTTAAGGCAGCCCTACCACTGATACAGGCAACTACAGACTTATCAGCTTTACAGGTATTATAGTAATGATGTTAAACTAGTTGGTCTGTAGTTTTGAACATTCTTTTCGCAGATTGGGGTAATGGTAGATTTCTTTCAAGATGATGAAACTACACCATTCTTATTAAAGATTATGTACAGAAGTGGACATAGTTTATTTTAAGCAGCAGATAATAATATTTCAAGGATATTATCAAGCCCACAAATGTTTTCTTTCCAATTTTCTTGAGTAAGTTATTAATTACAAGATCAGTTATAATGAGACAAATGTTACCAGTAAATAATGAAATAATGATGCAACGTCAATAAAACTGTCATCACAATCAACAGTAGATTTTATTGAAAAATATTGATTAAATGGATCTGCCACCATTGCTACGATTCTTAACATGATTCCTGAACTTGAGACTACTAACTCTCAGGTGCATTCATACCTTCATAGCTACTAAAATTTGGTTTAAATATATTGATAGTACTCCTTCTATATGTATGACTATTATTTCTTCAGGCCCACTGGAAACTGTGTGGAAGTGTCCATATTTATGGGGGATCTCATCATCTCAAGGCAAATTCCCATGAACACATCCGAGATTGTAAAAAAGTCCAAATTACCCTTAATAAAACTATCACATCATTCCTGTCTACAGACCCTGATCCATGTTCACCACTGACCATAAATATAAATTCAGGGTTGCCATCTTCTCTAAAGACAACCCAGTGTCATTTATCAAATGTGTTAGAATAGTCTAACCTTATTTATAGCAATATCACATGCTGTGATCTTGAGTCAATAGCCACTTTCATAGTAGATAAATTTAGCTCCAATTTCATACCACCTATCCTCTCTGTTGTTCCCCCATATTTATGGGGGATCTCATCATCTCAAGGCAAATTCCCATGAACACATCCGAGATCATAAAGAAGTCCAAATTACCCTTAATAAAAACTATCACATCATTCCTGTCTACAGACCCTGATCCATGTTCACCACTGGCCATAAATATAAATTCAGGGTTGCCATCTTCTCTAAAGACAACCCAGTGTCATTTATCAAATGTGTTAGAATAGTCTAACCTTATTTATAGCAATATCACATGCTGTGATCTTGAGCCAATAGCCACTTTCATAATAGATAAATTTAGCTCCAATTTCATACCACCTATCCTCTCTGTTGTTCCCCCATTCGCTCATCATCATCCCCACAAAAATCATCCTTCATCAAGTCCTGTCCACATCTATGGGCCATGATAATTGCCTAGGCTGGCTACTTACCTGTATCCTGTCTGAACTTCTCTTTAACTTCTTAAGCTCAGCCTCTCTACAAGACATGTTGCTGATAGCTGAAAAGTGCCTCGGTGATGTCACTGCTTAAGGCAGCCCCACCACTGATAAAGGCAACTACAGACTTATCAGCCTTACAGGTATTTTATATATATATATATATATATATATATATATATATATATATATATATATATATATAAATATAAGGTTGTAGAGAATATCCTTTCTGAATCCATTATCTTAGATGTAGGTAATCTCCCAACCTTAAACTCTAATCAATTTGCTTTTGTCAAAGACAGATCTTATCTTGTAAACCTGGTTAACTCCTTCAAAAAGGTAATTGAAACCACAGACAATGGCCATTCTAAACATACTGCCTACCCTGACCTGGCCAAAGTCTTTGATACAATTCCTGATGCCAGCAATATTAACAAGCTAGCACAACTCAACATAAACTGTTATTTTCTCTGCTGGATAACTAACTGGCTATTAGGAAAAACTCACACAATAAAGGTAGCCAGTACTTCCTCCAAAATATAATATTATCACTACTAGTGTCTGATAAGTTCCAGTTTTCAGGCCTCTCCTTTTTAGCATCTTTTTTGATATTCAGTCCTTAGTTCAATGCAAGTTTGCTGCTGATTGAAAACTGGGAACAATCATCAGCTCTTATACATACACTCAGATATTAAATCATGGTCTTACCTATGCCAGCTCCTGGTGTGCAAACCACAGTCTCAGAGAAAAATGCTAAGAAATGTAATGTGGTTATTTTTCAGAAATATAAATTCCCTAACTCATACCACATCAATGCCAATCCATCCAAAATGACGCTGTTACTAGAGACTTGACCATGTACAATGACAACATATTATCATGTGACCATCATATCTCCACCATAATTCATAAGTCATTCTAGTCAGCCCAACTAATCTCCAAAGACATTTCCTCTAGATTAAAAATAAGTCATAGTACAGTTCTACTCATCACTTATCAGGCGCATCATTGAATATAATGCCCCCTTCTGCATAAGCATTATGTCCAACTTCACAGACCCTGAAGATTCTTGACCAAGAAAATCACAGGATTTAAGTATCTCAGATACCCAGATAGACCATTTACCCTCTCTCTATATGCTTGACCTCCTATAGATTCCTTCATGATAACCTATTCTTAGCCATTCATGCCTTGAAGAACACTGTCCTATACAACCTCCTTTTCCTTTGTAAAACCAGTACTTTCTAAAATACTGGCAGCAAAGCTCTTAATCTCCATCAGAAAATAAATATGCATCACTAGAAGGAACACATAATGCATGTTTCTTTATTTGTTAACCTGGTCATCCCAGAGGACACACATGTCCCTTTTCAGGGCAACACAGGAACACTACCTGGTTATCTGACATGGTCAAAATGACACAGGAGGTAAATGGAAACTGACAGAATTTAACCCTGAACCACAGGGAGTATCTCATTAAAAACTCAAAGCCTTAATTCTAGGTCCTAACTGTCAAATGCACCCCCCCCCCATTGAATAAGCATCCCCTCATGACAAGCAAAGTAATACCCTAGCCATTTTAAAGGTCAGTCTTGACTATTGGATAGGTTTTCAAATAGTCACCCCTGGGGTAGCCTTTTTAATCTTCCTTGAAAAGGTGGTGAGTTCATTTGATGCATACAAAACCCAGTGACAGGGTACATTAACTTATTTGTCAAGGCTCCTAAATGCTCTTCATGTTTACCTGTACCCTGAGCCCTTTTGAGTTAAAAGGACTCTAGCATAGAAAGTGCACTATTACACAGCAAGATATAAGTTAAACTATAACATGCAAATCTTGCTGTTTTGCAGCTGCAGTATAATAGTATTCTACCTGGCAGTTAGCACAGAAAACTGAAGCTCTGACCTATTAATGAGCTGCTTGCCATGCCAAGGGTATAAAGTTAGAATCTTTCCAACTTCATTTGACTATTGTGTCACCTTGAGCAAGTCACTTAACCAAACAGTGCTTTTAAGTAACTGGGAATTTGGACTAGGCTCCTTAATGACCTCCTGGACTGCATGTGTAGTAACTTACTATGAACCTACGAGCTATGGGAAATTGTCAAAGGAAAAAACTTCAAAGACCAATACACGCAAGGTTCAGTTAAGGTATATTTATTTACTTGCCGCAAGGAGACAAAAACATGCAAATACAAGGATTTGTCTAACTACTAACAGGAAGTATGCTCATTCTTATACTACTTTACAAGACATGGCCTTCTATGGCTGACGTAATCAAACACAATTTCCAGTATTGTTCTACAGCAGATGTTACTCAGATTTTCTGCTGACATGACTAGATTTGTGAAAAACTTTTGAGAAAAACAACCTGGCCTTGGCGGGCCCTACTTCGTTTACAAGCTTCTATTGTACAGTGTTACATTTCAAGGTACTCTTCTAATTCAGATACAAGCAAATGCTGATTGCAGTTCATATTTTCAAACAGGCTTTGTCCTAATTATCTATACAGCTGTGTATTTTCTCACGGCACAAAACAGAACTTCTTGTCTAAGCTTCATACAAGTAATATTGTTCTATTCATTATTTTCCTGACACAAGCAGGAATCATCTGCTTCTCAGTAAATTTCCAAGCCACAGGCAAGATTTTAGCTAACAACACAAGGTCAGAAAAGCATCTGCAGTTTGTACAGACTTTTGCAGTATGAAATAGAATAAATGTGTTAACCCTTTTCAAGCTCTAAATGCACTAAGCATATTACTAATACACACATTAATACATATTTTTCTGACATTACCCCCCTTTTAATACTTTTATTCTACTTTCAAAATAAGCATAAACAGTTTGTTTTCTTCTCCTAACCTCTTTCACTTAGGATTTGCAATTAAGAGAGTCATTCAGTTTAAACTTATGAAAGCATTTTCAATCTTTTAATAGTTCTTCAAACTCAGTACTTTGATATAAGGTTTCAGAAACTGACATGTCTATAAGGTCTTTAATCAGTCTTTTCATGCAGGGGATGCCACAACAAACACATACTCCCAGTAGGAGCATTCCTACACAAATGGCAATCAGGATGTTCATTAGGATGGTACCCCCCCCCCCAAACCATTTCTGGAAAAAGTCCATCAGTGGGTTTGGGCCTGGTTTGGTCATGGCCGACACTTGATTGTCTATCTTGTGTTTATGGTCAGGAATATACGAACAGCATTCTTCTTGGATTAAAGCGCAAGTACCACCTCTCACCTCTAGGGTGAAGTCGAGAGCCATGCAGTTCTGAAGCACTACAGTTCTCATAGCATTCAGTTCATCAGTCACCAATTCGAGAGAGGAAAAAGTTGCATTACTCATTACTTCGAGAAGTTTCGACAGTTTTCTCAGCTCCCAGATCGATTTCACTTCTCCATATGCCGGTAATATGCCTGCCCACGATATAACTCTATCACTCAAGCCCATATGTGACAGTCCTTTGCCTATGGAATGATGGTCTTTCCAACGCGCATTGATTTGTCCCACTGGATTTACAGGTTTCTTGATGATCTCTCGGATATTTCAAATTTTTCCTCGAGGCAAAACTGCAGTGTGTCGTATGGCCGGAACCAGGTAACCCAAAAAACAACTGCCGGACCAATTCTCAGGTAACCATTTGTATGCCTTTCTGCCACACACAAAGTAATAATCCTCTACTTTAGTAGTAACTTTGCTATGAATATACACTCACCCTGCATGAAACATTTTTTTATCTATCATAGACAGTTGTTTATAAAGAACAGAATTATGTTTTACTTCATCAAGTGTTTTATGCATCAATCCAAGAAATGAATCATAGTTTGTATTACAATAAAGATCTACATTGTTACCTTTAGTGTAACATCTATAAGGAACAGTCACATTGCAATTGCTCCAACCCACCTAAACAGTATCATTTTTATAAAAACACACAGTTCCCTTTTGTGGAACAGACAAGTGCAATGCTATTTTATCTTGTGATGTAATGGTTGAGGTATCATAAATCAAGTTCTCCCAGGTCTCATTGACCCCTAGGGGGACTGTAGTCATTAATAACCCCCCGTATGCTGTCGGCAAAGCTGTGCAAATCCAGCAATTCGAAACATTGAAAGTCTCAGCATACACATATTTAATTGCCTGGTAAGTGTTAAAGTTTGGATGCCAGTTAAGTAATGCTTTACGTTTATTCAGTTCAGTCTGTGTGGCTGGGAAAAGGAAAGGCCACAACAAAAAGATTATTGTCACTAGTACAGTTAACAGGATGATTATGCAATACTTCTGAGGAAAAGGTTGTTCTGCATTCCTGTTTCTTCTGGACTCTATCATTTTTACTCTTGGCATGTGACAAGATTTTTGTCCAGTTCAAAGTTCTTGACTAATTTACAGTGCTTCAGGTGTATCCAGGAGGTGCGCTCCACAATCTTGACTGCAGTGGGTGTCGACAGAAGCACTTGATGTGGACCTTCCCACTTTGGTGATGTCCTATTCTTTCTCTTTACTGTCTTCACCCAAACCCAAAGTCCAGGGGACACTGCCACTTCTGACGGTCTGGTTCGTTCTTTATCTGAAACAGAATTTAACTGCAACAAATGTTTAGAATTTAACAAATTTCACATGTACTCAGCTAGTGTACTGTCAGCTTCCTGGTCTGTGGGCATGAGAGATTTCCACTGAGGTATATAATAAGCCCTTCCAAATAATTTTTCAAAAGGAGTCAATCCTTTTGCATTCGGAACAGTTCTCATGCTCAACAGTCCAGGGGCAGACAGTACACCCAATTTCTCTGCGTTTCTACTACTAACTTTCTTAGCTTATTATTTAAAATCCCATTATGCCTCTCTACTAGCCCTGCAGATTGAGGGTGATACGCACAATGATTTTTTTAGAGAAATACCAAAATGTCTACTTAACTGTTGTATGGTCTGATTTACAAAGTGTGTGCCGTTGTCACTGTAGATCCTTTCTGGAATGCCGAATCTAGGGATGATTTCTTTAACAAGGACTTTGGCCACAGTTGCTGCATCTGGATTTTGAGTCGGAAAGGCTTCCGCCCATCTGGAAAACATATCTACAATGACAAGACAATACTTCTTATTTTCACATTTATTCAACTCTATGAAATCCATACAGATAGTATGAGACGGATACGGTGGTGTAGGGAAACTCCCTTGTTTGGGCTTTAATGCCCCTTGTGCATGATGTTTATTACAAACGTGGCATAACGAACAAAATTTTTTTAGAGTAGTTTGTAAATCCATACGTCGTGAACACTTGGTTCACCAGCTGTACCATCCCCCTGTTGAGACATGGCACTGCCCATGGCTCTACAAAGCTGCATATCTAAACAAATTAGATGGCAATATCGGTTTTCCTTCTTTAGAGATGTACAGCCCCTTTTCGAGAATTGCTCCTCATTTTACCCAGCTTTGTTTTTCAACTTGCGTAGTAAGTGTCTGCATTGTCTTTAACATTTCTAAGTCTAAAATCTCAGAGGGTTGTAATTCCTCATTCAAAAGAAATACTTCTGAAGCTGCCTGCTTCACAGCTGTATCAGCTCTCGCATTACCTTTTGAAATCCTGTCCTGTTGCTTAGTATGAGCTGTGCATTTACAAATAGCTACTTTCTGAGGTAACTGAATAGATTCTAAAAGATTTAAAATAAACTGTGCATGATTGATTGGTTTGCCAGTAGATGTTATAATTCCTCGATTTTTCCACTGTTGCGCAAAAACATGTACAGTAGAAAAAGCATACTGGCTGTCAGTAAAAATGTTCACACATTTACCCTTCGCTAAGGTACATACCTGTGTCAAGGCAATCAATTCTGCTGCCTGTGCAGATAAATTGTGTGGTAAAGATTTCGCTTTTATAATGTCAGTATCAGAAACTACTGCATATCCTACTAGGTTCTGTCTTGCAGGACCCCTTTTGCATGAGCCACCCACGTAGTATGTCACCTCGGCATCATCCAAGGGAACATCTGTAAGGTCTTTTCTAGGCAGTGTCTTTTGCTCAATCACCTGCAGGCAGCTATGTGGTGTGCCATCTGCAGGGGTTGGGAGCAAGGTAGAAGGGTTCAAAGTCATACATCGTTCAATTGTCATATGAGGTTGGCTCAACAATATAGTCATACAGGAAAGATGCCTAGCAGGGGAAAGATATGCTACCTTCTCTTGCAGTAAAATAATCGCGACTGCATGAGGCACTCTCAATGTGAGGGGGTGGAACAAAACTACTGAGGCCAAAGCCTGCACTGCCATTGCAGCTGCAACTACTGCTTGTACACAGTGAGGTAAAGACCGTGCCACTGGGTCCAGTTGTGATGAATAATAAGCAATGGGGCATTACTTGTCCCCATGCTGCTGTGTTAACACTAATGTCATATAACCTTGTTTACAATCTACAGTTTGGAAAAAACGTTTATGATAGTTAGGTAATCCCAAAACTAATGAGGACGCTATTAACTGTTTCAGTTTGCAGAAAGCAGATTCCACTTCTGGTGTCCATTGTAACAAATCTTGTGCTGCCATAGGCTTTTTATAAATCAGATTAGTCAATGGTGCAGATTCCAAGGCATAGTTTCAAATCCAACTCCGACAAAAATTAGTCGTACCCAGGAAGGACATCATTTCCTTCTTGGTAGTGGGTTTTGGTGCTTGCAAAATCGCTACTTTTCTGTCCTCATCTAATGTCCTACCTCCCTTGGATATTACATATCCTAGGTATTTAACTTGTTTTTTCCAAAGCTGCAGTTTATTTTTGTTTACTTTATGTCTTTCAGTGGCTAAAACTTGTAATAGCGCTATACTATCTTCTTTACAATCTTGCTGGGTGGGGGACGCCAGCAGGATATCATCAACATAAAGCAAAATCTGGCTACCTCTTGGTGGGGTAAATCCCGTCAAGTTACTTGCCATTTCTTGTGAGAATATTGTTGGACTTTCACAATACCCCTGTGGTAGTCGCATATATGTATACATTTTCCCCTGAAATGTGAATGTAAACCAATACTGGCTGTCAGGGCGTATCGGTATCGAGAAGAATGCATTGCTGATATCCACCACAGAAAAATATTTCTGTTGAGGTTTTAAATCATTCAACAGGGTGTGTGGGTCTGGCACTATAGGTGCCCTTGGTATTACTGTGTCATTTACAGCCTGTAAATCTTGGACCATACACCACTCTCCATTCGCTTTCTTAACAGGAAATAAGGGTGTGTTACATGGTGAATCAGGAGATTCCACCAGCACCCCTTCCTTAAGTAAAGCTGCTATAATAGGTTTGATTCCTACCTCTACATCTTAAGGGATACTGTCTTTTTTGTGGTCTAAATGCTGACTTTGGCGTTATAGTAACTGGTCCCGCTGTACGAATAAGTCCTACATCTGATTTTCCTGTTGACCAGAGAGTTTCTGGTATGTTCTGTAAGGCATTCTCTTCCTCCTTAAATAGGAGTGCTAATCAGCTGTCCTTGCTAGACTGCAAGTGTACAGCTGGGTGGGTCTGAGTTATCCAATTCAACTTCTGCATTTGTATTTCCTGTTCTGACAGTTCTAACTCTGTCCGTTTTTCCCATTTCATGACTTTTTCTCCTAAGTCTACCCATTTTACATTCTTGTCCTTAGTTAAGCTAACATGTGGTAATCGATTAGATTTATAGAGTACAAAGAACTCCTGTTCCCTTCTGTGTCCCAGTACAGATTACATAATATCAATCTGTTTGCACAATTTCCAAACAATTCTTGCTCATATTCCTTATCAGGTCCTGGTGTATTACAATAATACAGAGTACAGTGCAACAAATGCTGTTTATCAATGTCAAGGGAGGGGAACTTGCTGATGGCTACATTCATCAATTCTTTAGTCACTGCCCCTGGACCAGTCATACCAAGACCTGGCTGTACCAATAAGACATTTTACCCTCCATTTGCACTGCAAAGGTATCAATTTGTCACTGTGCTTCCATACCCTGCACAGTCGGAACTACTGCTATACCAAATAGCTGCATAAGGTCTCTGCCCAAGAGGTTTACTGGGCATTTTGCAGAAACAACAATTTTGCTTTTCTGGGTCAATCCTGAAACAGGATCAGTTATCACAATATTATGGGAGAGGGGCTCCCGATACAGCTGTCCATTAGCTGCTTTCACTAATATGTAATCAGGTGACTCTGAGTTCTCTGGCAGTTTGGAGGGATGTATCAGGGTCCGTGATGCCCCTGAGTCACACAAGAATCTGACTTCCCTCCCTTCTACCAGGAATGTAACTTCTGGTTTCGTGTCTGCTAAATAGAGCTCTAAGCTCAATAAAGCCAAATCTAATATTTCATTTTCTTCGCTATCTGTGACTTCCTGCACTTCCTCTATTTCTTCTGTCACATTCCCTATTCCCTCTATCACATTCTCATTTGTCCTTTCTCTGCTATCCTCTTCTAGTGATTCCTGACTATCATATAGTCAGTCCTCACCCTCCTTATCTTCCGTGGTTGCTTTCTCGTTTTTCTTGCAATCCTTTGCCAAGTGTCCCTTTTTACTGCATTTAAAACATTCACCCCTTTTCTTTCGCCCTTCAAAGTCCTCTGATCACTGATCAAATTGTTTGTTTCCCTGGGCATTTCTCTTGTCCTTTTTCCCAGACTGTACTACATAAACTTCTGCTCCATCTTCTACAGAAAATACTTGGGCTTTCTTTTTCTTTTTGCTATTAAAATGCCTTTCAGCATGCCTAGTATATTCAAGTAATGACTGTAATCTGCTTGTACGATGATCTACCATGTGCTTTGTAATAAATCTGCTTATGGGTGCAATACTGCCTTTCAAAAATGCATTCTTTAACTGCTGCTTATATGGGGAATCATGTGTCTGATCTTCAGGAACCTGCATTCCACAGTGGTTATTAAAACATTCTAATAGTCTGGCATAATATCTGTCAATAGCTTCACCTTCCTGTTGGATGCATTGATTAATGCAAGTCCAGTCTGCCCTAGGCTTCTATTTCTCAGAGATTCGGTCTGTAAGACCTTTCACTCTGTTGTCTAATTCTGCGCTACTATGTGGGAGGGGCCTGAGCGTAGCGTCACAGGGATTCTAGTCGCCACTAATCATGTGCCAATCTGGTCCCACAATTTGTCTCACTACTTTTTCTACCTCTTCTCCGTTTAAATTATAACTTAGCCTCATTCCTTGCAAATCTTCTAAGAATTTTCTAAAATTAACTTTTGGATGGGGAATTCCCTCAGTGGCTTTCCGGATGTCTTCCGGAGTCCAGGGTCTATACACTAGAATAGCTGGGTCCTGACCTTCTTGCCCTGCCTGAGGATTAGGTACTTCTATAAGTGGGCATATTTCTTCTTCACTCATAAATCGTGAATTTCTACCCATTTGATATAACTCAATGTCTCCTTTTGAATTTTCTGCCCGTGTTCGAGACCTGGTCTCGACAGGATCTCTAATAAACGGTTTTGCTTTTGTAGTGTCTCTACTTACAGTGACAGCAGGATATCGCAGGGGTGGACTAACTTGTTCACTTGCCTCATATTCTGGTAAGGAAGGCAGAGGGGCTGACGCTATTACTAAGTTATTGTCCTCCTTATCTAAAAACATCGCTTTTGAATTATTGTTCTTTTGTTCCCTACGGTTTACTTCCTCAATCCACCTGTGTGCCTGAGGAATTCCTAATTGGCGCTGCTTTTTTACCCAACCTTTGGAATCAGTTTTAAGCTGTCTGACAAGTTTGACAAGTGATGATTTTTCTAATTTACCATCAAATTCATACTTATTAACCCATTTTGAGTAGTATTTAATATTATCAGCACACTGTGACTGCATGTATTTCGGGTCTTCGGTTAACGGCGGATTTTGGGATCTTTTTGTACAATTATTACCCATTTTGTTCTATCCTTTTAAATGTTATGTAACTCCTTATTTTTAACGTACCACGGATTTTGTTATAGTCTCTTCAGAATGACTGCCTACTTGCTCTGTTTCCCTGATCTATGACAAGACAGTAATCTTTTTGTCCCTGACTTGTATAAACAAAGTCTTGACAAAACAAATACAAATCTAGTCCCTGATCTAAAACAGAAAAAAGTAGATTCACCTTACCTGAGCCTTCGTGATTGATCACCTGGTTCGAGTAAACCCGTCCTTCAGTTGCAGATCAAAAAGTGGCTGGCCTCTTTTGTATGACAATTCAGTCGGAGGGCTTTTCAACTAAGAAGAACTGATGTGGTTTCTTCCCTGTACGGTTTCAAGCCACCTGGCCTGTCTGATCTGAGGCAAAGTGAGGGTTTCCAGTCCGAAGGACCAATCTGTCAAAGGAAAAAACTTCAAAGACTAATACACGTAAGGTTCAGTTAAGGTATATTTATTTACTTGCCGCAAGGAGACAAAAACATGCAAATACAAGGATTTATCTAACTACTAACAGGAAGTATGCTCATTCTTATACTACTTTACAAGACATGGCCTTCTATGGCTGACGTAATCAAACACAACTTTCAGTATTGTTCTACAGCAAATGTTACTCAGATTTTCTGTTGACATGACTAGATTTGTGAAAAACCTTTGAGAAAAACAACCTGGCCTTGGCGGGCCCTACTTCGTTTACAAACTTCTATTGTACAGTGTTACATTTCAAGGTACTCTTCTAATTCAGACACAAGCAAATGCTATTTGCAGTTCATATTTTCAAACAGGCTTTGTCCTAATTATCTATGGCTTCTACAGCTGTGTATTTTCTCACAGTACAAAACGGAACTTCTTGTCTAAGCTTCATACAAGTAATATTGTTCTATTCATTATTTTCCTGACATAAGCAGGAATCATCTGCTTCTCAGTAAATTTCCAAGGCACAGGCAAGATTTTAGTTAACAACACAAGGTCAGAAAAGCATCTGCAGTTTGTACAGATTTATGCAGTATGAAATAGAATAAATGTGTTAACCCTTTGCAAGCTCTAAATGCACTAAGCATATTACTAATACACACATTAATACATATTTTTCTGACAGAAATGATTTTAATTTCAAGCTTAGTTTTTATTTCTCCCTTAATGCAGTAAGTATGAGAAAATTCTTTGTTTTACCTATTTTTCCCCTATTTTCATATCAGCTATAATGTAATTGTTTACATGAATGCAAAACAAAAAACAGAGGGGGGGGGGTTGCTTCACCTACCACTGGCTTCTGATGTTTTCATTGCTAGGTTCCTATAGTCCCATAAAAAAAAAACAGAAAAAGCGAAAAACACCAACTGCAGAAGCATAAAATCCAAAAATGTTTAATACTCCAGCACCTCAGTGAACAAGCCTTTCACAGAGTTAACATCACAGTAGCACAAGCTACATTTAAATAACAAATATCGCATCATTAGTCAATTAAATTAAACAATTAAACATGAACTAATAATTAACACTTAATGCAGAAAAGCCTTCCACTCAAGTTCATTGTTTAAACCATGAAGCACCAAAGTACCAAACTTTAAAATACAGACTGCTTCTTTATATAACCGTTTGTTTTTATGTACAGCATCATCTCTAACTAGAACTTGTTCTAAAATACATGCTTTCAAACTGGTACAAGACCCCAAATGTACTGCATGAAAATGTGATGCCACAGGGCTATCCAAATTTTAATTCTTAATGTCTCTAACATGCTCTTGTACTCTGATTTTAAACATTCTTTTGGTTTCTCCTATATAGAAGAAACCACAAGGGCATGAGAGACAGTAAACCACTTCCTTAGACACACAGGAGAAAATAGCCCTAGGCTGAAAGAAAATGTCATTTATTTTTTCAAAAGACCTAACCACATAAATACAAATAGAGCATTTACCACAGGGAAATGTACCAGAATTTTGTAGAGGAATAGTTAAAATTTCAGTAGGTATAGAAAACCAATTATGAAGACCTATGTTTTATATATTTCTGGCTCTCTTATAGGAGACAGTAAAGGGGTCAGGTAAATTCTATCTATCTATCTATCTATCTATCTATCTATCTATCTATCTATCTATATTCCTATAGTCCCATAATCTGCAGCTTTCAACACCTTTGGGTAGGATCCATGGTACTACTCACACTGGGAGATTGCCCCTTTCAGGGGGAACTCCTGTACATGGATGTCCCCAGTTTCAAGTACAGAATGTAGGGGGCTGCACTTGCTGGGCATAACAAAGTGAGATGAACCAAGGGGTCATTATACTATGCCTTGGTGAGAGGTTTTCTTAGCCGTACTCCTACTACAGTGTGTTGATGACACACACACACACACGCGCTATGGGGAGTGGCTCAAGGATGTGTCCACCAAGGTCCATAGAGCAGTCATGCCTCATCAGCCCTCTCTTAAGCCGAGCCTGGTGATCTCTCTGAGCTGCAGCCTCCACCAGAGCTCAACAAGCAAGCTGCCTAGCATACTCCCTCCTCCCAGAGCAGCATACTCAACCGCCCCTGCCTGTACATTCAAACACCTGCTCTGTCATTTGAACCCGCATTGCCTGGGCCATAGTCATACCCATACCTCTCAACCTCTTAGAGCAAGAAATCTGGACAAAGGCATATATAAAAGTGGGACAAAGGCCCAAAAATAGGGACAATTTTTAATATTGCTCTTACAGTTTTAGAAAGTTGACAGAATAACAGGTTTTGCATTCGCATGAACTTTCTGAAGGGTATAAAGTCTGAAACTCAAATAGCTGTCATTAATTTCTAACTTCAATCTTTACCAATTTGAAATTAATTTGTCAGAAAACCACGATTTTATGAGAAATGGACTAAAAATATCAGGCAAAAATCTGGACATTCTGTGAAAATCTATACAGTTGAGAATCATACCCTCTTATGAATGTGGTGTAAGTAAATTTTTTTCCCTTACAGTGTGCTGCTAGCTTCACACTGTTTAATTCTCAGCAGAATCAGCCTGCTCTGAGCTGTTTATAGCAAAGTGTACTGTACTGTAATGTGTGGGTGGGGGACTGCTTTCTATGTCTCATTGGATAGGATTAATGTTTCCTTCTCTGAGTTTTGCTATAACTCACAATATTTTAGCAAAGACACTCCTCCCAGACATTATTTTCCTAGTAGGACTAGTTATATTAAGATTTGGATAACACACAGGCCCAAGCTTGGGGATTTATTTTCTTTAATGGTGTCTTCCTTTAAAAGATCTATGTCACAAAGTTATTTTACTTTAATACTAATTTCTCCTTCCTTTTGACTTTTGAAGTTCTGGTTACTCCCCTTAATTTAATGCAGTAATGACAGAAGTACATGGTGTTGGTGATGGTGGTGAAGGATGTAATATTCTTGAGTAAGCACCCTTAATATGCTAGTTATAGAGATTTGTCAAGGAGAAATCCCTGTATGACATTGCAGGGATTTGGCAGCTGTGACTATTTTCTTTCCTGGTGGGAATTTTTCCAGTGTTCCTTTACAGTTTCTTACATGGAAGAGTTGTAAGTCCCATGCTCCTCAAACTGCTTTAGTTTTTTTTTTTTTTTTTTTTTTAAGTTTTGTTCAGAACTGCTCTAAAGATGTGAATTTGCCTAATTGTTGCTTTTTTTAGTTTGGTACTTCCTTATTATATTGGCCCCCTTATTATAGTGGCCTTGTTGATGTAGTAACGTTAAGAATAAGCTGAACAATAAATACAGTTTCAGGTGACTGTTTCACTGTGAACTGCAGTGGTCTTCACTCCAGCTGAACTTCTCTGGCACTGTTCCATACATTTTATGAGGAACAAGAGAAAAATATAAAGCAAAAATCTGGACAGTTTCTGAAAGCCTGGACAGCTGAGTGGCATGCATCGTTAAAGTGTTCTCTGTCATAGGGGAGTGCATATACATTTCATAGATTACTGTTAAAACCACTACTCATTCACTGGCATCACTGAGAATCATATTCATGTATAGCGTATTTAACGAGGGTCCTGCTTTCAAAATTCAACTGTACATTCTTTCAAGAAAAGTTGTCAGTTAATATTAGATGGTATAATGATTTATAATGCGCCTCTTTAATAAAACAAGATCAAGGTATTTATATAAACAAATGATCTATAAACTGTGCGGTCTTGCTCCAACTATTAAAATGACTACTGTGGTATCCTGTGATATTACAAGATTATATATACTTTAAATGGTTAAATGTTTCATAAAAAAATAAATAAAAAGAATAACTAAAAAAGTATAACTGATAAAAATTTTCGGTACGAATCACCTTACTTACACTTTATGTTACTATATCAGCTGGCTACAATAATAAGGAAGTACCTTTAGTTTTTTAGATTCTAACACTCATCTTTAAGAAGGGCGTGCCCAATTGTTTGCATTAATATCCACCACCATCTGAAACCATTGCTGCTCCCATCTACCCATTTTAAACATTGGACTTTCTCTAATGCCACACCTTCTTGAATTTGGAGAGCATTGCATAGTAGCTGTATTTTCCTTTGCCCTTGTTACCCTTACTCAGAGTTGTTACCATTATCATGATTTGGGGTATGATGTAAGCTCCATTCGGTATTGAAGATATGGGGCTTGAATTTGCTGTTTGTGCTTAGCAGGGCTCTTGGTTGCAAGTATAAGAAGACATCCAGACTACTGCCTTGGTGTAAACTTTTTTGGTGGGAGCTTCTGTTTTGAGCAGAGTTACATCCTCAGTTATGAAGGCATTGTTTGTAATGCCTGGGTGTTTGAAAGGAAGTTTCATAAGCAACACAGACAGAGATGTATTACTAGCCTCTATAAGGTGTCTATTCAGACTGTTTCTATGAAGTTTTTCACATATCATGCAACTTCCTTTAGGCAGGTATTTTATATATACACATACACACACACACACACACACACACACACACACACACACACACATATATATATATATAGTATATGTGTGTGTGTATGTATGTGTATATATATATATATATATATATATATATATATATATATATATATATATATATATATATATAGGTCTAGGACCAATGCTCAACGGTACTTTTCACCAAAGGCTTAATGGCCGGGCATACTTACGTGAAAGTGCTTTTAACCAAAAAAGCACTTTCGCTTATGTATGCCTGCAGCCAGAGGGAGTCGTGGGGGAATGACTGTTGTGGAGATTGTACTGCAGTGCGGGTAAGGGAATGTTTTCATTTTCCCCACTGTAGTGCAATCTCGGAGTGAGAATATTAAAGTAGGGGGGATGTGGGGGGGCACAGGAGGGCATAGCCCCCCTGCATAAACACTTTTTTTGTTATTTTTTTTTTTTTTTTGACAGACTTTAACAAAAGTGCTTTTTCAGTAAAAGTGCTTTTGGTAAAGTGTGTTTGGTGATGTTGGATTCGGACTGTTGAGCTTTCGTTCAACAGTCCTAGATCTATATATATATATATATATATATATATATATATATATATATATATATATATATATAAAATGTGTGTGTGTGTGTGTGTGTGTGTGTGTGTATTTTCTTAGTTACAAAATAATTTCATTTTTATATATATTCTGTGAGGTAGCATGTGTTACTTACAGTAATCATTTTAAAGATTATTTTATCTTTATAGAAAGCAAATTGTGGCTTTTACATCAAGTAAGGTCTTCAGGTATATATTCATAATACATTTTAATAAATGCAAAGTTTTTAGTTAATGTGATAACTCTTGAACTGTCCATATATCTGTCTGATTTCTTCAGTTGATTTCCGAGTCTGGATAATTTTATATGACCACTTTTTTTCTGGACATCTGATCTTTCTTTTGGGGCAGTTCTTGCAACACTACAGCTTTTCTTAAAGACATGACTTCAAGAGTATCTTGAGTATTTCTCTGCAACTCTAAAGTATCACACCTCTCTCTGTTTCTACTTTCCTGCAATATCAGTTTTTGTGACCAGTTGTGCTTCTTCCCTGGAATTTACTTTTCTGAAACAAATGTCTGCAATTCCTCCTATACAGCTTTCCATCACCGTCACCCATAACATACATTTTTGACTTGGCTCCTTATCCAACCATTTCAGCTTCACACTGCAAACTTTCCAATGTCTTTTGTATTCTTACTTTATCATTAGTCTACAAATCTGATCTCTTTTTTTTTTGCAATTTCTGTAATGATAGTGTTTCTATCTCTTCTGGTTTCTTTCCAGTAATTCCTTTACATTACATTAATTTCCAGACATCATTGACACATCTGAAATAAATAATATGTTTTTCAGGCTTCTCCCATTAAAAAGTGAGCTGGTGAGAGATTGAGTCCCTGTAATAGTGTATATACATGGTACTCCAAAACTGCAAGATAACAGTTTTTATAACTCTTGCTACTGCTCTTTCTCATAAGAATTTTCAGTGTTTGGTTATTTCTCTCAGTTTGTTTACTATCCAGTGAGTGGTGCTTACTTAATTTATATGCATGAATTCCAGCTCATACACATATATGAGTTCTTGATTTCTGTACTCAAAATGATTGTGAGATACGACAACATCTGATATCACTTGTCTCAAGATTATAAACTTTGATGTACTAATTAGATTCATGCTTACCTTGTCTGTCAATCTGATTATTGCAATGTACTCAGAATAAGATCTGCATATATAAGATATACAGCTTCCTTAAACTGAAGCAAATCAGTGTCAGTTCAACACTGTCAATAAAGATGTTTTTCAATTCTTAATTGCCATGGAGTATATCAGTTATCCCCTCTTCTTCTGGGTTGTTGTTGCGTTATGAAATGTAGATGCGAAAACTGTTCAACTTGTTCTAGTTTAGTTAACATTCATGGCCAATACATTATAGCTGCTGTGTCATGCATATACCCTGTTTAGCATTTGTTTTCTCAGTTGGCTATGAACTATTATTTCATCACCTTTAAGAATTAATTCTTGAAAATAATTTATTTCTTCACTGAAAGAAAAATAGAATGTAATTTCTTTCCATACTGATTATTAATGTTCCTGCCAATCTATCACTGTATCCATTCATTTTTTTTGTTTTCCATTAATCTATACTCATAAGGCCTACTAGTACTCTACTAGTAGC
The DNA here is from genome assembly GCF_019279795.1 of Protopterus annectens. NCBI lineage: Eukaryota > Metazoa > Chordata > Ceratodontiformes > Protopteridae > Protopterus > Protopterus annectens. The sequence goes on along the minus strand of NC_056727.1, from coordinate 976,979,118 downwards.
ATGTATCACTGATGGCATCACAACTTATTTGTATATAAGGTCTCCTAGCAAACATCTTAAGCCTTTAAACAAATATGCATATTTATGAAGGGCAACATTGCTATGTGCACATTCAACCAGTCTCAGCAACTGTGTAAATGTTCCAAAAAAATGTATAACAGTACATTTTATCTTTGATTGCATGCTGTAAATTTGTTATCCATTCCTATTCTTTGTTTTTTAAAAAGCCAAACAGCCCACAGTACTAAGTGAATTTGCTTTTTTTTAAGTACAGCTCTAACCTGCCAATATTGTTAACCTGACACAGACTTATTTTTTTCTCCCTATAATATCACCTAGATGTTGTCTATTGCTAAAAAATCTTCATTATGTTTTTATTCCCACTTGTTTCCCTCTCACGACCATGAAGGACCCTCACCTTTTTCTTCTGTTCAAATCTCATGTTGTTTCAGAAAGGAATTTGCCTTAGTCTGCATGGCCTACACCAGAAAGGAGAGATGCTGTAGTTTTTAGTCTTCATCTCTGTCCACAATTTTACATTCTGAGGTCAGTAACTTGCTGCAAAGTGATAAGTGAAACTAAGTTTCAGACAAACTAGTTGTTGCAAAAACGGTTATTGGAAAAACAAGGATGAGTTATATTGCAACACTACATGCAAACTGATAACTTCATTTTTGGTAACTGAAATGTTTTTGTAGCTATTCAGCTACAAAAGTAAACAGGCTATCAAACTTACCTTTATGAAATGACAGAACAAAGTTTATAAGGACAGCAATGTGGATTATTTTAAGTACAATAGCTTTCAGCACTTAGTAAATCCCTGCTTTTTCACCCCTTGTATCTTGATGACAATGTAAATCGATCAAGAAATTCATTTTCAAGCTTAAAGTAAGCACAGATCTGAAAAATTCAGTTAAACACACTGAGTGCTTTCAGAAACCATCTGAAAAGCCAGTGGCTCATAGCATTACCACTGTAACTAAATGGAGGAAAAACATGTATAATGTCTATGCTATGCCATACTTTAAGAATGCAAATCTCATTCTGTGAGGGAGACAAAGAGACAAACAAATAAAATCATTTTAGCATTGCAGCCCCCATGATGGACAATGTGTGGTATAAAAAATTAAACTATAAATGCACTTAGAGAGATTCTGTTGCATTTATAGTGCTCAGTATAAGAAGAAATAATGAGAAAATACAGATCCAAGTCTAGGAATGATTTTGTTTAAAGTGCTATTGAAACAAGCTCTTGCACTTTTTATTGTTTTATTCACATGTCAATAGCATTTAGTGCAGTGATTTAGCCTGGTGCACTGAATTCTATGAGCTGAGAACTTCAGTACTTGCTGGAACTAGATTCTGTCTGCTTTTACTGGATTAGACTTCTTTCATTCATTCCCTTCAAATACTAGGGAAGTGTGTCATCAACAGAAGCATTTCTAAAGAAGGCACCTGATGTTGGTACTGCCTAGGTCGAGTTATTATCATCTTCATCAACCTCATTTTTCCCAGTTTTCTACATGAGGTCGGGGTGTCATGTCCACTATCACCACCTTTCTCAGTTCAGTGCCAGTCTCCTACCTTCTTCGACAGTCATGCCTGACTGCTATAGATCTTCTCTCATGCAGTCCAGCCATCTCTAGGATAGACATCTTCATATTCTTTTGTCTCTCCCAAATCTTCTTCACTGCATCACCTTCTGCTTTCGTGTATATATGACTGAACCACCACAATCAGTTCTCTTTCAATGTGTGCATTTTTGTGATAAATATGCCTCTGTCCCTCTAAGTCACATATTAACCCTTCCTTCCTTCCTTCCTTCCTTCCTTCCTTCCAGAGATGGATTGCCTTGGTTGACCATTTGGAAAAAGATTTTAAAAGTAAACTATAACCTACAATAAACCTGACATCCTAGCCATTTCTGAAACCTGGCTAAAACCTCATATCAAAAATGAAGAGATAGTGCCACCCAATTACTCTATCATCAGAACAGATAGAACCCATAAAAAGGGTGGTGGAGTAGCTCTACTCTACTCATCCTCCCTATGCATAACACCCTTTAACAAACACATTCCCCAATTCAGTAATGCAGAATTAATACTAGCCCAACTTCAGCTAAACAAACACAAATATATATGCATAGCCTCCCTTTACATACCCCCTGGAAACAATATACCAATACTCGAAGAAATCCTCTCCTGGCTTTCAACTAACATCTGTAATGAAACTATAATCATGGGGGACACCAACATAAACTGGTCCTCCATTCTATCCCCTACTGACTCCCTCAACATCAACCTATATAACTACTCTCAACTCATCAACTCCATAACTAGGCCATGCAAAGACCTCACTAGTGGCAACATCTTAGACTGGATTCTAGTCTCCCACCCTCACTATTACCCCAAAAGTGGAACACTTCCTGACTCCCTCAGTGACCACCTTCCCATCTTCACAACACATCTTCCTTCTCCCCTGCAAGTTACTCATAATTACATCACTACCCGATGCCGTAAAACTTTAACCTAGAAGCTTTCTCTGACTCCTAAAATCCATTAACTGGTACCCTTTAAAAACTCTACCCCTCAACAATGCAATCACTCACTTCAATACTACCTTTCTAAATCTTCTAGATACTTATGCTCCCTTAATAACCAAAAGAATAAAAAAGAAATCTAGCCCCTGGTTAACAAAAAATACTCTGACAAACATGCGACTTAGAGACAAAGCCTGGACACAATATCACAGGACCAAATCCTCATCTACCCTTAATGAATACAAAACCCTTCGTAACTCAGTTAAAAGCTTATCTATGTAGACCGTCGCAATTACTTCTCCCAACTTCAAAGCAAACATAAAACTAACCCTCAAATGTTTTGGAAAGGCATAAACACCCTCCTAAAACCTGGTACTATAGAAAACCCAATACCCTGCCCAAATACACAAGACACTGATCTGGCCACACAATTCAACTCTTTTTCATAGATTCTATTTCCAAACTTACTTCCTCTTTCTCAAATAACAACCAACCTACTACTTCCACTTCTCCTCACCCACCTCCACCTCAATTTTCTTTTTCTGATCCCCACCCTCTCAACCCCAGCCTTCATCATTAAAATGATTCCTACTTCCACCATAAAAAACTCCTACAGGAACTGAAACCATGCAGGAATGGCCCTGATAACATTCCCTCATACTTCCTCAGCATAGCTGCTGAAGCCATTGCTCTTCCCATCAGTATCCTAATCAACCGTTCCATCCAAGAAGGCAATGTTCCCCAAATCTGGGAAAAAGCTTACATCATTCCTCTCCATAAAGGTGGAACTAATACTAATATCACCAACTTCCGTCCCATCGCCATCCTCTCTCCCATTTCAAAAATCCTCGAGAAATGTATCCATCTTCAACTCCTTCCCCATCTCTTAGATAACAACCTATTAACTCCTACCCAGCATGGATTCAGACCCCATCACAGTACCATGACAGCCCTCCTATCCTTCTTAGAAACTGTGAATAAAGCTAGAGACTCTGGCCTCACTGTTTCTACCATCCTACTCGATCTTTCCAAAGCCTTTGACACTATCTCTCATAACTTACTTCTTACTAAACTATCTAAACTAAACCTTACATTATCATCCCTTACTTGGTTTACCAGCTATCTCTCTAATAGGCAACAAGCTGTTAAGTGGAAGAAAGCCACCTCCTCCTTTCTCAACACCCCACTGGTGTCCCACAAGGTTCTATACTGGGCCCCTCCTCTTCAATATTTTCATTAATGACTTTTTCCACTCTGTCCCTCTTGCAAACATTATTCAATATGCAGATGATTCAACAATTATCTGTGCTGCCTCATCCATCCCAACCCTTTTAAAACTTACTCAAGATGCCTTCTCCTCCACTGAACAGTGGATGAAAGACAACCATCTAGCACTTAATGCTGCTAAAACTAAACTAATGATATTTACTCCCTCTAAAACTAATAACTTTGACAGGAAATTATTCTCTATCACTAGCCAAAATAACACACCTCTTGAGCTGGTATCTGAAACCAAACTACTAGGAGTCCAAATCGATGACAAGCTTAATTTCAACTCCCATCTGCTACTAAACATAAAAAACCCATCAAAAACTCGGCATGCTCTACCGACATAATCGGTTCCTCACCCCAACTACTAAACTTACTCTTTCTACCACATTTCTCCTTCCTTCCCTTCTCTATGGTGCCCCTCTTTTAACAAACCTACATTCATCTCTCAAAGCCAAACTGTCCTCATGCTACAATAAAATAGCCAGATTTGCCACCAGCAACAAATCATCAACCCATCACTGTATACCTCTTCACAAACTCAACTGGCTAGAACTCCCCAACTACCTTTCCTACACTCAGCTTACCTATGTCCATAAACTCATATTCCAACCATACCTCTGTCCCTCCCTCTCAACTACCTTTAAAATGCACCACACCCAAAGACTTCTAAGATCAAACAATCAAAACCTTATTGAGGTTTACAGACCCCTCCGCACCCCAGGACAAAACCTCCTGTCCTTCTCACTAGCTCGCTCATGGAACTCCCTACCCCCCTCCATTCGTACTACCACTAGCCTCTCATACTTTAAAAACAACTTCATTGTCATCTAACATCAGCATGGCAATGCTCCTGCTCCCATCCCCCATAGCCTACTGTCCACTCTTCTTCTCTTCCCCTTCTTACATATCCCAGATAGACACTTCTAGCTTGCTTGTAGTATATAATTTCCCTACTTATACCCAACAATCTCCTAGCCTACTGCATATAACTTCCTATCAGCCTACTGCATCTAACTACCTATCAGCCTACTGCATCTAACTACCTAAAAAAAAAAAAAAAAAAAAAAAAAAAAAAATTTTACATTAAAAAAAAAAAAAAAAAATTTTACATTATTGCATGTATTACTTTTGATTCAAATATATTTGACATGATTATAACCTGAAATTGTATAATGTTTACTCTGTAATCATCAAGTAATCTATGTGTGGAACTTAATCTTTGTATAATCTGTATGTGGAGCTTTTCTCCCCAGGACTCCATTGAAAATGGGTTCCTTGGGCCCAATGGACTATCCTGGTTAAACAACTGCAAATAAATAAATAAAATAAAATAATAATAAAATGTTACGACTAAATATAGTACAGTTTGATAGTCATTTTGACAAGTATTATTTAGTATATATGTTCTTTACTTTTCTTCCTGTAAGAGTTAAGCGGAAAAGTCACGGGTCTTTTCTGAAGTGGTTTGTCCTAATTAAATATATTTTTGATTGTTTATATATGGTCCTTGATAAGAATTAATTCCCCTTTACCCTATTTCTTCTGTCTGTTTAAAAGAAATGGATTGGTTCAGATCTGTGATGGTGGAAACGTGATAATAAATTTTCAATTAGTCTTTAAGGAAACCCTATCCTTCAGAAATGCAATGCTTTGCTTAGAAGGTCGTTAACTCCTGAAGCTCTGAAAATGCCACCAGAAAACTTATTTTTGGATTACATATGTTGAATTCCACTAAAAAGATGCTCACAGAAAGTAAAGTTAGTTTATTCCTTAAGAAAATAAAATCCAGAGAAGGGATGGGGTATTAATTAGGAACATAAAATCTCAAGGAATTTAGATTCACTGAAATGGAGTTCACTACATTTGGCATTTTTGCAGGGCTTATTAAACTATGTACGCTTGCAGCTAGCCATGATATTTTTTCAGGAAAAGAAGCAATCCAAATCTCTATGTTAGGGACCCTCACCACCCATAACCCTGGCTACCTGTTACATTCAGATAATTATGGCTGTAATTCACAGAATTGTGGAACTGCACATGTAAATGTGCTGGAATAAATACTAATTTTGAGACTGCTGTATCTTAGAGTGGTTCACTTCCTATTCCATGATGCAGAGAGTTTGGAGTTAGTATATATAAGTAGCAGGCATAGAGGAGGTGAGCCACTGACATCAAGATTCAACCCTCTACCCTGATCCTGGGTGACTTTAACTACCCAACCATAGAGTGGAAGACCTATTCGACTCCAAACATGAATGTCCAGAGATTCCTCAAATTCGTCAATGCCAATGCATTTGATCAGCTGACCAACACCCCTACGAGAAGTGAAAATATCCTAGACATGGTCCTTACCAACATGAGTAGCCAGTGCCATCCTCCTTGGTAAGGTCTGATCATAAAGCAATCACTTTTGAAGTCACCATCTCCCTTGACTGCCACCCCTTATCAGGGTCAAACAAAAAAACTTTTCCAAAGCTGACTACAATCTCCTGAGAGCAGGTATACGCAGCTTCACAGCCACTGCTGCTTCAGTTTGAACTAGCACTAATGTCCAAGCCTACACCAAAAAACTATATGAGCACCTACATAGCTGTATGGACTCAGCAATACCTGACAAGACCAAATCATCTTCCTCAAGGAAGAGTAAACCTGTCTGGTGGACAGCAGCAATAAACAAACTGTATAATAAAAGGAAAAAAGTTGTTGTCCAGGACCAAGAAGGAGCAGGTGCCAAGTTGGAAGCAATCTTTCCTTTGTCTGAACAAACAAATAAGGTCACTGGTGAAATCCTCTAAGGCTAACATCGAGTCCAAATTGGCCACATCCACTAAGGACAATCACAAGGGCTTCTTCACATACATCCACAATCTCAAAGGTAACACCCAAATCTGCTCTAAAATGATGGTCAATAACACCACATGCACAAATGCCATAGATATAGCCAACCTGCTGTCAGACAGGTTCAGTGAAAACTTCACCCCCCTGTCCCCCTATCAGTAAACCAGGACATCCCCAGAACCTGCCCCCCTCCCCTCATCAGGGAAGAAGTCTTTAATGCCCTCTCAAAGGTAAAAAATACAGTCTCCATGGAACATGTCAACATCCCTGACTGTATCCTACATGAACTCAAGCATGAGCTCTCAGCTCCATTAGGCACCCTATTCAACCAAAGCTTGAGCACCGGCTTCATCCCAGCTAAATGCAGGACAGCCACTGTCATCCCTCTACACAAAGGTGGAGCATACACTGACCTAGGCAATTATAGGCCCATCAGCCTAATTAGCTTGATCTGCAAGGCCATGGAGTGCATTATCATGGACCTTATAGACAAGGACATTGGCAACCTCCAAATGCTTAACCCCACACAGTTTGGTTTTGTCAAAGGGAGATCATGCCTGTAAAACTTGGTTGACTTCTTTGAAACAGTCACCAAAGCCATGGATGAGGGGAAGACAGTGCACACCACCTACCTTGACCTAGCCAAAGCCTTTGACACTATTCCCCACTAATATATAATAGATAAACTCTCCCAGCTAGGCATCAACCCATATGTTACCAAATGGGTAGCTAATTGGCTCACTGATACAACCCACTCAGTCAAAATAGGGGAAGCCACCTCTAGTAGTAGACCCGTAATAAGCGGTGTACCCCAAGGATTAGTCTTGGGGCCTCTACTGTTTGGGATATACTGTTCTAAGGTGCAAGCCAAAACCAGTGGTCTGTCACTGACCATGTTTGCAGATGACTGCAAGCTGGCTGCTGTCTTAAATTCCCCTAGTAATGTGAACATCCTCCAAGAGGGCCTTACCCAAACTAATGAATGATGCCAGAAGCATGGCCTCAAACTGAATGCCAAGAAATGTATTGTTATCCCCTTTGGGGAAAATGGCATCCCCACTAATTATCACATTAATAACAACATACTAAGCACACAATCAATTTTGAGGGACTTGGGCACCTGGGTAAATAGCAACATGACTTTTGACCACCACATTGCCTCCATTGTATGGAAGGCTTTCTACATGGCCCACCTCATAAGTAAGGGTATTTCATCTAGGAACAAGGATGTCATAACATCTCTGTACTCCTCCCTTATCAGACCTATTATCAAGTACAATGCCCCCTTCAACATGTACCTTGCCAAATACATGTAGCAGCTGGAGAAACCACAGAGGTCCCTGACCAGGAAAATCCAGGTTCTCAAACACCTATCCTATACAAGTAGACTAAAAGCCCTGTCCCTTACTTCAGTCTCATACAGACTGCTCAGTTAATAGAACTTGTTGCCCGGATAGATTTATGTCCCAAAAGACTCCCCCATCTGTGGAATAGTCTCCCTCTCCATGCCAAGCAGAGTACCTCTCTAGCCCTCTTTAAGAGGAACACACAAACACAGTCATTACAGAGACTCTGACAGCGGCTAACTCAAGTCCAAAAAAGTGTAATAATAACACAAAAGAAACTGTTTAAAGACTGGATAAGTGCTTTCATTTTATTAATGCTAAAACTTCATCAGATGAATCATTAGAATTCAAAAAAATACTTATATAGTAAAATCAATGTATACACCACTACCACAACCCCAGAATTTAAAGAACCACTTTAAATAAATAAATCAATATGTAAAATCAATTTAGTCAATGCACAAGGAATATTATCTTTCTAAACTCTTTAGTTTCAGTAAACAACTTATTGACACTTTATCATTTAGTCCATGACAATTACAAGCATCAAATAATAATTACCAGTACAATTCACATTTTCTAATATCAATGACCATGCTCTGCCTCATTCTTTTTGGATCACCTTTTCAATAACTACACATTTAAAATTATGTTTTAGTTATGCAGGAGCCAAAACATAATTTTAAATTTGTGGTTATGGAAAAGGTGATCCAAAAAGAACGAGGCACAGCATAGTCGCTGATGTTGAAAAAATGCAAGTTATATTGGTAGTTATTATTTTGACACTTGTAATTTTCGTGGACTAAATGATCAAGTGCCAATAAGTTGTTTATTGAAACTAAAGAGTTTAGAAAGATAAGATAATATTCCATGTGCATTTACTAAATTGATTTTACATATAGATGTATTTCTTTATTTAAAGTGGTTCTTTAAATCTGGGGTGTGTGGTAGCGACATATATCTTGATTTTACTATATAAGTGTTTTTTTTAATTCTAATGATTGATCTGATGAAGTTTCAGCATTAATAAAATGAAAACACTTATCCAGTCTTTAAACAGTTTCTTTTTGTGTTATTATTACAGTTTTTTGGACGTGCGTTATCCCCTGTCAGAGTCTCTGCAACGAGTGTGTTTGTGGGTTCTTAGTCTGTGTTTGGTTTTCATTTGTTAGCCTTTTTAAGAGGAACCTGGATGGCTGGATGGGAGACAGAAAATACACACCTGGGATTCCCCTGTGTCTCTGCTGGACAGGGAAAACAGGTGCTGACTTTGTGAGAACACTGACAAAATTCTTGGCTAGGTTTATAAGGGCCTCAGGGCCAATAGCCTAGTATCATCCCATGAACCTATGTGCAGTATTGCAGTTGTTAAATGTAATTGATGTGAATATGAAAAGATGGAGGGACTTACACCCCCTTAAAATTAGAATCATAAGGGGCAATTGCCTATGCTAGGTATATTAAGTAGACGTCTGTTTTGTTATTTATGGTTTCAAAATCCATTTATTTGAAACAGAACCCACTAGCATGTCACACTATCCTTTATTTTGACTACTTTCTTGTCCAGAAACATACAAAAAATTTGAAGAAACCATTACCACAATATCATTCTTCTGCTGCCTCGAGCTGAAATACCTTTGCTGTGGCTGCATTGACTACTGTTGTAGCAACCAAAAATCCAAGCACTCCATCTCAGCATGCTAGCAGAACAGATAGTAAAGCTTAAATGATTTCTGCATTTAACAGGTTAACTACATAGCTCATCCAAGAGACAAAAGTGATTTTGTTGAGCATACCCCTTTAATGTCACTGATTTTGCCTTATGTTTTAAACCTGTCCCTTGTAAAACTTTTAGTTTTCTAGTAAATCACTTTGAATTATACTAAGTCAATAATGACAAACGTTAGTGTTTTAGAATTTATTGTTCAGAAAATATATATTGCTACTAAAGTTGTCATTTAAAGTCAATTAGGGTAATACTTAAAAATTTGCCCGATTTTGCATTTTTTTGTCCCCTCACTATTTTTGGTTTTGTCCCTGATTCTTGAGTGAAGAAGTTGAGATATATGGCTCTGAGTTATTCATAAGTGTAAACTACATTGAACGCCAAGGTCTTTGCAAAGCAATTAAAAAATAAAGCACTTACATTCTTTGTTTTGGTCCCGAAGATTAAATTAGAAGCCCTTGAAATCAGGGCACAGGGGAAGAATATCTACATATCCATCACAGCAGAAGGTCTTGCAGGATCTGACTGTCCATGTTTTCCTGTTGCCTTGCTGTCTTAATTAGGCATTAATACCTCATATACGTTTATGATCAGGATGTGATTTATTTAAGTACTACACAACTTATACTTTGTGCAAAACTGATGTGATGGTTCATTAAATTCCTGGAATTTAGAATTACAGTTTTCACAAAGCCACATTTCAAATCCTAGAAATATGATGCATCCTGGGGATCCAGCTCAGGAAGACTCAACAATCATCAGTTAGAGCTACACAGTTGAAATCATATGCAGATCAATACCTCTCTATAAAATAATTGGATGCATCAGAAATAATTATGCACAGTCAGAAATATCCTCTACTTATCAAGTGTAGGCAAAGTGCATCTGGCTCAGCATGACCAAAAGTATGTTTAACTAGCAGTCTGTATTTCTAACTGGTAGTTATGATTTATGTTCTGCAATATTATCGCTTGGTAGACTTTCACACAAAGAAATATGTGTATGTAAGTACAGTACCATTCTAATTTCTATTTCATTTAGCTGACTATATTATAGTAACATTTTTCTTATGTCACTGAAGTGGTTCAGGGTAAAGTGCAGTGAATATGCATTCTGGGGGCAACCCATACCTACTTTGTTAGCTTTCTTAAAGGATGACAAAGACATACTTTCTGGTTATAAAATTAACAGCATAGTCTGCAAATTTTATCTGTATTTTCAGAAATTCACTGCTAAAGAAAACACTGGTAAAATAAATAGAAGCAGTCACTGATTTGAGTTTATTGGACTGAACAGTGTGTGTGTGTGTGTGTGTGTGTGTGTGTGTGTGTCTGTTTGTGTATATATATATATATATATATCTGTGTGTGTGTGCGTGTGTGTGTGTGCATGTGTGTTTGTGTGTGTGTGTATATATATATATCTGTGTGTGTGTGTGTGTGTGTGTGTGTGTGTGTGTGTGTGTATGTGTGTGTGAGTGTATATGTGTATGTGTGTCTGTGTGTGTGTGCGTGTGTGTGCGTGTGTGTGTGTGTGTGTGTGTGTGTAGATGTATATGTTTGTGTGATTTTTTTTCCTTCTAGCATTAATGGGGGTCATTTATCTGTATCCTTGAAGATGAAGGGTATTCCCACACTGCTCCACCACAAGCACAATTAGTAATACATATGCTTAGTGACAGATTATTTTTAGTTTCCTGAGTATGTGCACAACAGGGAGGAAGAGAGAGGGTTCAACTATAAATGTGTAGTCCTTAATAGCACCTACATCAGAGCAGAACATTGTCACCTCAAGTTGCTTGTAAAGCTGATAGTTTACAATGCTCAATGATCTGCAATAGTGTTTATTTTATTTATTGACATTTTATAACCAGGTAGGTAGGTTAATCAGCAGACCTTTTTCAGCCACAACCCAGGTCCATAAAGCAACATTATAGTGCATCAAATAAAGACAGTAAAATATAAATTAATAATAAAAATTTTGAGTTGGCAAGCATTTAATGCAGACAGAGAAAGACATTTGCAGAGTAGTTTGAATATATAGAATTTGCGTGTAATGGAAAATGCTTTGTGCTTTTACAGTTACCAATATACAAATATTGAAGAACATCACACCTGATAAAAATAGCACAATATTTACAATACAACTCTTGATGTCAAAGCAGCAAGAACAATGAAATGCATATTGAGGAAGGTTAAAGTGACTGCCAGTGCACAGTATCAATAGTGTGCAATGTGGTTGAAATTATTTCCTTTCTGTGTTTAATCCTTTTCTTTGTTGCAGGCCCAGGCACATTCCTTAAGAAAGATTATTTCATCTTGTTTTTAAACACATATGAAGTATCTTCTTTTCCGATTTTGTTTGGGAGCTGGTTCAAAATGGCATGTCAAAGCTTTGTAAATGCTCTTTCACCCACAGATGTCTTAAATTTGCTTCTAAGTCAGGAAAGGGGTATCCTCATTTCAATCCCTCAACACATAGCTGTGGTGTCTGATTTGCAACTTTGATTTTAATGGGGATCAATGGCCCAATGTAATGATTCTTGGTGTTCTGGTTGAATTTTAGTAGTGGATATCATGTAAATGTGAGTCCTGTCATGCTGTGGATTTTATCTTCCACAGGTTGCCAGATGCATTTATTAAATACTTGTCACTTTCTCCAAGCTATTGCATGAACTATAGATAAGGGCTCAGATTGTAGTAGTCGAGTAGAACGTTACCCTTCTTAAAGTCAGACTGGCATGGGTCTGGAGTCTAAACCATCTTGCAGTACATAATTAAGCCCTCTGAATTAGGATTAATTTTTATATGCTGTAGCATACCTTGATTGCATCATAATCTATAGAAATCACTGGTGGAAAGATATGAAGCATTTAGAAACTATTTCTCCAATGTGAAGGCACAGAATTTAAAGTATTCTGATTCGGTTTCTAGTAATAGATAACTTGTAACAACAGAAAGTAAACAGCATTTAAAAGCTGTCCGATGCTTTGATCTGCCACAGTGGTAAATAAAAATATGTAGCAGAATGTAGTATCTAACAGCTTTTAGACCTGTAGGTTCTACAGAGGGGTGTCTTGTTTCTGCCTGCTTTCTGTCTGACAGTGTTAAATGCTTTACCATCTTTCAAAGGCTTTGAAAGCCAGTAAGGCACTTCATGTTCCTACATTTTTTTGTGTATGTAACTGGCAGTACATGGACCAGATAAAGCTACATGCACTACAAAAAAAAAATTATGATTGGGTGTCCAATCTTAACCAGTTTTATGAGTTCTTGAGATGGATGTCAAGATTCACCTCTTGCTCCTGAAGTGAATTTTATGGCATCCATGTATCGGACACATAATAAGTTGGTTAAGATCATAGACCCGATCATAGTTGTCTTTGATATGCATGGCTTACGGCTGTTATGCTATAGTCTTGTACTAAAACATACACAGCAGCCACCACAGAACAGTGCTGAGAACTGAAAAAGGCTTTTAATACTTCACAACTTTTAAAAGTTGTACAGCATTTTTTATTGCCACAAAAAAAAAAGCAGACTGAACTGTGCAACAGCTTTTAAAGCTTTAAGTCCTTCAGAGGGAGACTCAGCTTCAGGTTACTGTCTTTTTGGAAGCATTAAATAATTTATGGCTTTCAACTTATCTCCAATTATTTTGGATGATATCTGGAGTGTGCCTCAGTAACAGTTTATAAACTCTATGTGAAAGTCCTTCCATAAAAGTTTGGAAACAGCCTAAAGTAGGACATCATGAAGCTGGGAGGACATTAAGATGGAGGTATCCCAAATGGATGAGAATGTGCCTCATGTTTTGATTAGAAGACTTACTTTAAAGAACATTGATACTCTACAAAAGGAGGATTGGCTATTATGAGTGCAATGGTGGGCAGCAGTCAGAGGGGATCAGGATCTGGTAAAGGGGGGGTCATCTCTTAAGAAGCATTACACTCACAAATTTAAAGTACTTTTGCAGCGTGAGCTAGCTCTTCAGTTCTGCCAGGAAATGTGGGCTACAAAGTCAAGATGCTTTTGTTTCTCTGGATGGCAATGATTGTTTATATTTCTATACACCTTCCAAAAGTAAGCACGTTTCCAGCATCTACTGCACCATGTTGGGGATGTGGCGTTGAAGAACTGGAAAACTAGAAACATATTTTCTATGATTATACCACACTTTCCTGATTTAAAGAAAGGATTCAAGCATTATATAGTGACTTCTTGCCTGAGGAAGTGTATTTTACACCCTCTTTACTTTTTATAGGACTTGATGCTTTAATTAGGATCAACAGATAACGGGAAATTGTTGCACACCTTATTTGCAAAAAAAGCTACCATGAGAAAATGGAAGAGGGGGGGACTCTTCTGAAATTGAGTCAGTTAGGAACATAATGTGGGAAATAAGGGAAGGAAAACCAAAAGGTGCCGTGCCTTACAGAAATGAAATATTTGAATTCTGCTTTTACAGTAATGACTAACATTACAATAGTAGTGTCTATACCTTGTACAGCAGGGTGAGATAACCTTTAGATGTCTCATTGTTCATAATGGGAACATTTAATTGTTAATCACTGAAAATTCTTGTGTTTTTTTTTTTTTTTTTAGTTTTATTGCTCTCTCTTATCTTGGGCGGCCACGATGGTGCAGCGGTTAGCATTGCCGCCTCACAGCAAGAGGTTCTCCGGTTTGATTCTCAGCTGGGGTGCCTTCTGTGCGGAGTCTGCATGTCCTCTATGTGGTCATATGGGTTTCCTCCGGGTGCTCCTGTTTCCTCCCACATCCCAAAGACATGCAGTAGGTGGATTGGATACACTAAATTGGCCCTAGGTGTGAGTGTGTGCATGTGTGTGCCTTCTGTGGAAGGTTGGGAGCCCGGCTGGCAACTCAACACCATAAAACTCCACTGCCAATCATGAGCAGACAGATGATCCGCTGTGGTGACCCCTAACCGGGAAAAGCCGAAAGAAGAAGAATTGCTCTCTCTTATCTTGTTAAAACTGCTATGAAATAAAGTCTGGATAATGCTAAAAAAAAAATTCACTCTTACTATGTTTTTTTGTGATTCGTAGTACATTGGACCACCTGAAGCTTTATGTTCTGCAAAGAATTTGATCAAGTCTCCAATCATAACTAACTTGTACTACATAGAACACTGTGATTATGTTCCTTGAAACAGCTGAAAAGGCAGGCATGTTAAGCATGGTTCTGATGTCAGAAAGGTGCTTAATATGCTTAACAATTTCAAGTATCCCTTCAATGCTGTTAAGCACTAATCTTTTGTTTTAACAGTGCTGAACAGCCACAGTAGAAGAGTGGTGGGAAGGTGTTAAATCAACTTTAAGGCTTCATTTAGACTTTTTTTAAATCTGAATGGTGTTTACCTGCTTCCTGATGCTCTTCCTGAATGGTAACTCTTTGTGTGACAGCAGTTAGAGTGTCATATATTTCTAAGCTATAAACCACTTGCCATTACTTTTTTCTCTAAAGTCTGTAGTACACGGGAGCAGGTAAAGCTCCAGCACTATAAAGAATTATGATCAAGCCTTTCCAATCATAACCCAGGAAGTTATGTGATATTAACATGGATATCAAGATTTACCTCTTGAGCTTTGCTCTTGAGGTGAATTTCTTGATATCCATGTCTCAAATACTTAACATCCTGATTATGATCTGAGACCCAATCATAATCATATTTATAGAGCATGGAGCATCGCAAGTATGCTCCAAAATTAGGAAAAAGATAAACTTGTTAAGGACATCCCTAGCATGAGACCTGATCTTAATTCTTAACAATTCCTAACAATGCTTAGGGGTGCTTAACAAATATTTAGGTTTCAGGCTAGTGATTAACAGCAAACCATGCCAGCAGACAAAGAACCATGACACCTTATAAACAAAAAGTGTGGCAGAATGAGATATCTAACAGCTAAACTTTGGAACACTCTTCCATTAAACAAAATTCAAACCAAAAGCTCTTTAAGATAAACCTAAGGGACCCCTTCCTCAACTGCAGAACATGTCTCTGTCACTTCACCCCATGTCAAAATACAAAGCACTTACAGTTTTAGCAGTAAGGAATCATCCTCCTAACATATCAATTCTTCTTTTTATAAACTAGAAATTTCTTGAGAAAATGTGTATACTCTTTAGGTAGTCCATCATATCAAAGTGTACATTATATGTACACAGTTTATGTCTGACATAGTCCATGTCCTGATCTTCAATTAACCAATTGTGCACATGACGCTGAAAATGTGTTTGATTGGTGTATATATGAAACTGTATAACTGTACAATTACATTGTTGCTACTTTGTTGAATTATTTTGTTTTATTTGCATTTTTATTTAATTAAATCCTAATAAATGATAAATATACAAATAGATTTAAATCTGTTAATTCTAAAGAGAGGCACTTCACTTTTGCCTGCTATCTTTTTGACAATGCTAAGTGCTTTACTAGCATTCAATTGTTAACTCTTCATGCTTCTACACTTTTTTGCATGTTTTGTTTTGTTTTTCTGTAACTGGTAGTACATGGTGCAAATAAGGACTCATACAATACAAAGAATTATCATTGGAGTGGCCCGGTGAGATAAAGCTCATACTGAACCTAGAAATCACATATTCAGCTAGCAGCAAAGGCACTGGAGAGCTACATGGGAGATAATGGTGGAGAGCAGCCAAAGGTGGTTCATCTATCCTGGGGACGGGGCAGCCAAAGCTATCTGCTACAGCAGCATTAAGATCCTGGTGAGCTCTATGCTGCAAGCGATATACCTCTTGTTTAGGAGGTTACACATGAGCTACAACGCACATGCATCTCCTGAAGGTAGCAATCGCAGAGCTCTTATGGCCACTACAGGGTGGAGTGGGATAGGGTATGGTAGTTCAGTAGACCCAGTAAAAGATTAGAGGAGCTGGTGTCAGCTGATGCTCAGCTGTGGGAAAGAAAACTAAAAAGGAATTATGATCAGCTCCCTGATCATAACCAGTTTATGTTCTCTCATTGTGGGTGCCAATACTTGCCTCTTGAGCTTTGCTGTCGAGGTGAATTCCTTTCTTGGCATCCATGTCTTTTTCAACTCATAATAAATGTTTTAAGAACCTTTAGAAAGATTTAAAGTGGATAGTAGGTCTCCAACCATGAGAGTTTGTGGGTATTGCAAACAGTGTCAGTATATTTTTGAAGGAAATATGTTCTTTATTGAAGGTTTTGGGGAGGTTCAGATAACACAGCAGTATCATTATTTTAGTAGTAGAGTGGTCTATATAGCACAGTGTGTTTAATGTCCCTGTTTTTATGTTCATAAAACTGAAAAAGCATTAAAAGTCAGACGTTACCAGCACTTTTACAGCATTAAAAAGACAGATGATTGTAATGCTATTTATAAACATATTAGATTAACCAATGGTCACAGTTTCAAATTTTCTATAGCGGACAATGTGAATTTTGATATGAGGTGCGACTGTGGAAAGACTGGCTTAAGATTAAGGAATTTAGATGGCAGTTGAAAAAAAAATTTTCTTTTAATTATGATCTTAATCAGACAGTTTTGATCAGCAGTATTCTTAGAATGAAGGTGCCTATCATGTGATTAAGTCTACTATTTATTTATTTATTTATTTACATTTGATTACTTGGTAGTGTCCAACTGAGCTTGAAGCTTGTTTTCAGTGGAAACCCGGGGAGAAAAGCTCCAAGCATACATGTACATAATTAAACATAGTGAGAGAATGTGAAAAACGCTACTGTATTACTTACAGAGCTATATGCAATTTCACAGTGTTCAATAGTGAGTCAAGAGAACATATATGCCATATGTATAGTGCACACTTTTTTTAAATACACATCTGAAGGTAGAAGAAAAGCCTATTATTACATAGCTGAGACTAGGTATACTAATGAGCAATAGGGGTGATAATGTAAGAGACAGAGAAGTGAGGGTAGTGATTACTTTTATTATGTTTATTATTTTTATTTGTATTTTTGTTATTGAATATAAACATGTTATTTTATATGTTTTTTCATATATTCATATATTTTGTATGGTTTTGTTATAAAACACATGTTATATATTTATGATAGATTCATTAGATATATATGTGTGTGTGTGTGTGTGTGTGTGTGTGTGCGTGTGTGTGTATGTGTGTGTGTGTGGTATTGTGTATTTAAGTGTTTATTAGAATATAATTTTAGAGACAGTTGTATATTGCAACAAACAATTCAACAAAATACACGTTTTTTCATCACACATTTGGGGGATTTATTTATAAAAATATTTTTCAAATACTTCAGAACATTTTTAATATGTTTAAAGTATTTTTCTTAATATGTATATACTTCACGGTACGATTCAGTGATTCATTAATTTGTTTACATAGCCGGCTTTAGGCACCAGTGAACCCTGCAGTTGCTGGGGACTTCCAGTTTTTGGGGGACCCCAATCACAGTAAGTTATTTTATCCTGATATTTTGTTACAGGTCTGTCAAACCAACACAAACTAGTACAGCATTTTCTGTACATAAGAAACCAGCTGTGTAATAACTGTTGTTTACATCTCCTTTAAAATTCAAAGATATCTCTGCTTATAGTAGCAGTGTTTTATCAAGCTACAGGCTTCACAATTCCATTAAATATTTTTCCACTGATATAGTGCACCTGGGTTAGTTAAACCCTGCTAGTGGACATTCACTAAATTAGCAACATAGCAAGCTTTAGGTACTTGCAATATCTGTGGCTGCAAGGGGACCCACTTAATCGTCCTTGACTGTTTGGGGCCCCACAAAAGCTGCTGCTGACTGGGGAAAATTGAGGAGAAAAAAACATATTAATTTCTTGATTATGCTATTTAACCTGAACAGGGCTGTGATATGACCCTGTTAAGATAAAGTTGATAATGGCTTCTGCTCTCAACACCCATTCTGAAACCAGCCCTGCTTGGATGTGTGTGTACAGAAAGCTTCTGTAGGTTATGTGTGTGTGTGTGTGGGGGGGGGGGGGGGTTGTTTGGTTATTACTTCTTTAGTTTTCATCACAGTCAAACCTTATAGGTGTGCACATGAGGTTATTATAGCTGTGTTTGGGCTGAGGACAGTGTGGTCATTGTTTCTTTTACTTTGCTCACAGACCTTAGAGGTGTACAAAGAAGGTTACTATAACTTGTGTAGGGGCAGTGTACTGTCTAGGAGGAACAAAGTGGAATACATTACTGTAATCATTATTTTTTTCACTTTCCTCACAATCACACTTCAGGAATGTATACAGGTATCTGCCTTTGACAGCTTGAGTTGAGGAGTGAGGAGACATGCTATGTATATGTGTTTCAGCAGTAACTTGAAATACATGACTGTGGCAATTTGACTCTCTGCTTTCATCCCAGTGTAACACCAGAGGGATGCATAGGCAGTCTGTTTTGGGGGTTAGGGGTGCAGACATTTCCCAAATAGGGCCTATCTTTGAACATTAAGTCTTAGGTACAACTTATGTCTTCCTTGAAAAAAAAAATAAGACTGAAATGTTTTTCTTACTCATTTTTTTTTATCTTTAGGTCACCATTGGATTAGAAGGCTGGGAAAATGCTCTAAAATCCATCCCCGAACTTGTATAAACCCTATTTGAGTTGTTTCCTTAATGTTTATTACTGTGCTTACACGGTCAGGAAAGGGGTGTTGAAATGATGCAAGGAAAACTAAAGCTGAACAGCAACACCGTTTCTTTCCTTAATCATAATTTCTGTTCAAGTCATCACTGGATGAAAAGGTTGTATAAAAACAAAAATAAAACTTTAAAATGCACTTCAGAGGATATAGGAAGTTTTGGCTTCTTGAAAAAGCTGAAGAATAAGGCAACATGTAAAAAAAGGAAGAAAAAAGCAATGTGCGTGGTTTAGGGAACCCAAGATGTGGGGAAAACAGGGGAAGACTGTGTGTGTGTGTGTGTGTGTGTGTGTGTGTGTGTGTGTGTGTGTGTGTGTGTGTGTGTGTGTGTGTGTGTGTGTGTGTGTTGGGGAGGTGGCTGAAACAGTAGGCCTAGGGCACCATTTCACCTAAGTCCAGTCCTGTGCATAGAGTTATTATAATGTATCATAGTTGCAACTAAATTCCAGTAACTGTAAATGCCCCTTTGTGAGATGTGCCAACATAGTGTGTACATAGGATTGTTGTAATGTAAGAGCACTGTAGCTACAGGCCAGTCTGTGCTTGCTTCTCATATGAGTTTGCAGCATGAGCTAAATGGTTGCTTAGGAGGGGTGGCAGTGACAGGGTGGTATGTCGCTGGAAGTGCCTAGAGGCCCCAATTTGACATCTGCCAGTGGATCCCAAAATGAAAACACATTTTCTTTATCACCAGACAAGGTGCACTGCTCTCCGTGTGAGAGAAGGTGGGGAACATCCTATATTTTATCTCAGCAGGAAGTTACATAAAAGATAATAGTTAGCTAGTTAGTTTAAGTTGGTGAGTGGGCTGGTACAAGATCCTTTTCAACCACAACTTGGGCCAGCAAGCAAGGAGTTTGACATGCAAGTATGTTCACATACACACAGTTAGTTGTAATATATTTACAAAAGAGATATATTTGGATAAGATATAATACAACCTTTCATAAGTAGTACTAGTTATTTACTAAGAAAAATCATTTGCACAAAGAAAACAATGTTCCTAAAGAAAGAAAATGAGAATGCCTGACCCAAGTAGTATAGAGACTGTAGTGTAGACATACAGTGGGCATTACATTATCCTGACTCTAGAATGCAAATACAGCCAAATTCTCATTTTAAATACTGTTTCATTTTTTTCTTGAAGGACTAAAATGTTTAAAATGTAATTAGTTCACTATGTAGACAGTCTGTGGTTGCAGGGGCAAGTACACCAGACATTTTTTGGAGGCAACTAAGGAGAACTGTAGTGTTTTATGTTTTAGGTTGTCTAATTCAGTGTGTAAGGCATGTCACTTTATCTGTGAGAATGACCTTTCACCCTATACACTGACCATAATACCTTAGCCTGGTTTCAAGCAGTGAAGAAAGCAAGCAAAATTATGCATTTGTATCTAACTCTACAAGAATGCAGTTTCACAGTACTATGGGAATATTTAGAAAGATTTGTAATGCTGCTGTGCAGTGCTAAACATTACTGATGTGGTTGGTACTGTGACGTGGCCAGATGCTGCTTAGGTATTTAGTAGGGTCAGTATTTTGCCAAAAATACAGGAAAATGTCTGCATAGTAAATTAAGGCACTCATGTTGCTGGTACCAGCTGTGTTACTCAACTGCAGTGAGGAGACCATGCCACTGGTGGTCACATAACCAACATGAAAATACAGTACAGTACCATGCTCAATGTGCATCATGTTCACATATGCAATAAAGCACCTAATAACTATAACTCAGGCATTGAGACTCAGTTAATCATATAAATGAGAAGGCAGGAGGACAGAGGAAAGGCAAAATGGGACAAGACCAAGCAAAGAAACATGTGCAGGTTTCCTGAAAGAAAGATAGGTTGGAGGAGAATGAAGGTCTTTGGGGAGGGGGGACAGGTGCTTATTTTACTTTTCTCAAAAAGCTGAACAGATGGGGATGGTAATATGGAATGTGTGTAGAAAGGAAAAAAGAGAGCAGAGAATGTGGCAGTAGCAGAAAATAAACAAGAAATGCAGACACAGAAGGACAGGAGTGTAGGGACAGAAAAACCTGGGAACTACAACAGGGGATGCAGGGATGCAGACATACAGAGGAAGAATAATTGCAGATGGGGAGGACTGGACTACAAACAGTGTATGCGGAGAGACATATAAGGAAAGGGAGCAACATAATGGAGAAATACATGGAGTGCAAAAAGCCTGTCTGATCAGTCCAGAGAAAAGGCTACCCAGACATCAGTCACCTCTATAGTGAACAAGATCTGCCCTGGAGGCATGATGGTCAGGGCTGGACAATCATATGACTATATGCACTATACCAGGAGGCACTCCATGGACCCTTTATGTGACATCAGCTGCTGAAACACCTTGGATGTGACCAGTCATCACATCTGAATCTCGGTGACCAAGAGCAACACCTGTGGGCCAACCCAGAAGAGGAGTCTGTGTCCCCCTCTTGATGGAGGCCATCAGTGAGTCCAACAGATTGCCTTCAGTAGGTTTATCTTCATTTCCCTGCTGAGAGATAAGCCAGCATGCTACTGGTGACCCAGCACTAGGCAAGTTGGCTGGAACAGACCCAGGTTGTTGCTGCTGCTTTACATCCTGCACCACAGCTGAGTCTGCAGAAGGAGACCAAAACAGAAAGAGAAAAATTGCAGCGTATTAGTACATATGTCTGAGACAAACACATTAGTACATATGTCTGAGACAAACACATTAGTACACGTCTCTGCCAAACACATGAATACATATGTCTGAGACAAACACATTAATACATATGTTTGTGACAAACACATTAGTACACGTCTGTGCCAAACACATTAATACATATGTCTGAGACAAGCACATTAATACATATGTCTGTGACAAACACTTTAGTACACGTCTGTGCCAAAAACATTAATACATATGTCTGTGACAAACACATTAGTACACATCTGTGCCAAACACATTAATACATATGTCTGTGACAAACACATTAGTACATGTCTGTGCCAAACACATTAATACATATGTCTGAGACAAACACATTAGTACACGTCTGTGCCAAACACATTAATACATATGTCTGAGACAAACACATTAGTACACATCTGTGCCAAACACATTAATACATATGTCTGAGACAAACACATTAGTACATGTCTGTGCCAAACACATTAATACATATGTCTGAGACAAACACATTAGTACACGTCTGTGCCAAACACATTAATACATATGTCTGAGACAAACACATTAGTACACGTCTGTGCCAAACACATTAGTACATATGTCTGAGACAAACACATTAGGACATATGAGTGTGATGAACACAAACGCATTAATAAATATGTCTGTGACAAACACATTAGTACAGGTCTGTGCCAAACACATTAATACATATGTCTGAGACAAACACATTAGTACATGTCTGTGCCAAACACATTAATACATATGTCTGAGACAAACACATTAGTACATATGAGTGTGATGAACACAAACACATTAATACATATGTCTGTGGCAGATTAGCAAACATCTGTGACAAACACGTTAGTACATATGAGTGCGACAAACACAAACACCTTAGTACATGTCTGTAACAAACACAAACACATTAGTAAATATGAGTGTGACAAACACATTAGTATATATATCTGTGACAAACAAATAAGTACATATGAGTGTGACAAACACAAACATATTAATACATATGTCTGTGGCAAACACATTAGTACATGAGTGTGACAAACACAAACGCATTAATACATATGTCTGTGGCAGATTAGCACACATCTGTGACAAACACATTAGTACATATGAGTGCGACAAACACAAACACATTAATAAATATCTGTGACAAACACAAACACATTAGTACATATGAATGTGACAAAGACATTAGTACATATGTCTGTGACAAACAGTACATATGTCTGTGACAAACACATTAGTACATGTTTGTGACAAATACAAACATATTAATACATATGAGTGTGACAAATACATTAGTACACATCTCTGACAAACACATTAATGCACATGTCTGTGACAGACACATTAGTACATATGTCTGTGACCAACACATTAGTATACATGTCTATGACAGACACATTAGTACATAATGTCTGTGACAAACACATTAATGCACATGTCTGTGACAGACACATTAGTCCATATGTCTGTGACCAACACATTAGTTCATATGAGTGTGACAAACACAAACAAGTTAATAAATATGTCAGTGACAAACACAAAAACATTAGTGCATACGAGTGTGACAAAGACATTAGTACATATGTTTGAGATAGAGTACATATGTCTGTGACAAACACATTAGTACAAGTCTGTGGCAAACACAAATACTTTAATACATATGAGTGTGACAAACACATTAGTACAGATCTCTGACAAACACAGTGCATTTGAGTGAGACAAATAGATTAGTACATATGTCTGTAACAAACGCATTAGTGCAAGTCTGTGACAAACACATTAATGCACGTCTGTGACAAGGAAATTAGTACTTATGTCTATGACAAAGAGCATTTTAATTGCACATGACAGACATGGACGTAGTACACATGCCTTGTAGACTTGGCAGCCTGTCAGACATCCTTAGACGAAGTTCTCTGTTGAAGGCTTCTTCCTTGGCTGCAATAAAAGAAAGCAGGGACTAACTATTACAGACTCCCCACAGTAGGACCATAGCCAAGAACTCAGCCATAGGACCAAACACTGTAAGCGTTCAATGCTGCTCACTGTGCTCCTGTGCTAGCAATCGTTTGCTTTCACATATGTCCGGCCCAGTCCACCAAGTATAACCAATTATTGTGCACAATTCCATTGTCTGACTGTAAGAGAAAGTGAAAGAAAATATGGCCATCTTCTTACTCTTATATACCCTGCAACATCCCCAATATGCAGACACACAAACATCTGTTTACACTAGATTTTAGAAAAAAACAATATCCTATGTGATGCATGTCCCATAAGTCTAGATCGGTTTAACAAAGATCAAACAATAGCAATGCTAAATAACTTTTATCCACACACAGCCTTCATAACCATTTCTGTTTTCACTTTTATTATACATTTGTTAACTGGATAAGCTCATTGGAAATAAATATCCCTTACCAGGGACATCCCATGAGCACTGTCTGGTTACATGACTTGATAAAAATCACAAAATAGGGAAGTGGAGGTCAGAATCAAATCCTGTACCATGAGCTACATAAAGCAGCTTGTAAACAAATCAGAGCCTTTCTCTGAGGGCACTAAATGATATACATACCAATCAGTTACAGCAATGTGTCATACCTCGCATATGTCCCTAGTTCACATTTCTAGCAGACCCTCATACAATATTTGATTTTCAGGTAAATCACAAAAGCTTACAGAAGCCAATAATGCCTGACTACCTCCTTTTCAGCAAATACATGTTGATGCAAAACCCGTTGTTCTAGTAACTTTTAAATGAGTTAGAGCAATATTTAAAATTATCCATTTGTACCCCCATTAATTTTGCCTTTGTCCAGAATTCTTGAGCCAAGAATTTGAGATGGTAAACAATGGGTCCATCTCAGATGTTTGACAGTGATTTAAAAGAAATAGTGCCTGTAAAATATTCCTACTTGATTTACAAAAAAAAAATTAGTCTTTTGCTAGATTAATGTCAGTTTAACTTGATCATGACAGAATAGTCATTTTCATCCACAGACATCTTATGTACCGATAATAAAATAACACAGCTGTCATGAGCACCTGTCCAGTGGCAAGCTTTCCATCACAATCAAACAATTAGTAAGCTGGCTGAACAAGTTCTTACTGCAGGTTCCTAAATCTTCCAAACCAGATTCAGGCTCACTGCACAGTGAGCATGTAATGGGAAAATGTCAACACTGGGTTTATTTACACCTGAAATAAATACATTAAATTGTGGCAGGTAAAGCCAACTAAGATCCTCAAAAGGTATTTAATAATACTGCAAATAGCAATAGCTGTTTGTGCATGTGCAGAATATGCACTCACAACTTAGCATCTTTGACTACTATCTGCTGTGCATATGTGAATGCAGTTAACCATGCTACTATTAAGAAATAATAGTGTAGTGGTATTTGAAGTCATTTTATTACTTATGTAAAAACAGTAAATATTAAAAAAGCTGGCCATGTAAGCAAATGTTTTTATGTTCAGCATAAAAGTGGTTACCTGTTCCACTTTTAAAAAGTTTATTTTCCTTATTGTCAACAAGGTTCCTGTAAATGATAGGAAACGTTATTTTCATGGTTTATTCGAATGGGAGGAATTGGTTTGGCAGTTAAAATTAAATGCAAGTACTTCTCCAGGCATTAATGGCTTTATTTCTATATCAAGCGTTTTAAAACATAAGGCAAATAGTTTGTGAGAATGATTAATTGTGCATTGTAAACAGACTTTCTAGTTATATTAATGTATTGTATATAATATTTTATTACATGTGACCCATTAATTCATTTATTTATTAATCATTTTTTTAAGTAATAGGTACAAAAGGATTTGAGCTGTGACACTGATTCTCACTCATTATTGATCAATGTGTGTTTATTTAAATGAAAGATCACCGGGAGTACCTTTCAACTTTAAGGAAGTCCCTATTGTTTTTCGAGATGAAAGCACATAGTTGGTGGATCTAATAAAGATATTTTTGGTTGTTCTTGCTGGAACATCTTTTATTTCTATTTATATAATCTATTCTGTTTCTTTTGGTCACTTGAGTTATTTGAGATGTCAGTTTAGACTTCACCACTCACAAAGGAGCTTGCTAATGGGATAGCCAAAAGGAGCAGAAAAAAATATTAAATTCAAAGATAAGATGGAGTGATCTGTAGCATTGCAAAAAACTGTAATCTTTTGCAGCAGGAACAGGTGTTCAAGAAAGTAACCATTTGAAATGCTGAAACTCATTACTATGATTCCCAGAATATCAATACTGAATGATCAAAAATGGGGACTTACATATATTAAGTCTGAGACTGCTGTTCCTCAGAACAGTCCCTTTTTTCTGAGGTATGGCAATATCAAAGTTGGCATATTTAAGTTTAGGGGTGTGGGGTATTATTATTTTTTTTTTGTATTTTGGGGCTCAGTGTTACAACTCTCAGTGTTTTAATAGGAAGCCATTGGAAAAGTTATCTTTAGAAGAGACATCTGGTGGTAGAAACAAAGAAAAAAATTGCAGCAGGAGATCGGCAGCACCAGGTGGATCATACGCCAAAGGGCAAAAGAATGTTATGGTCAGGCTACAGCTCAGGAATAGTTTAGAGTCCTTGTTTAGTTGATTATGGATTGTTGTCTTCAGCACAGTATCTATCAATGAAGAAATCCCCAAGCCCTTCCAACCGCAATGTAAACTGTCTGTGAGCAAACATAACAGTATACACTGTCCACAGCAGAATTCCATTCATGTGTTATTCTCCCTTAATAGAGGGAGGTCATGGTGTGGGGAGATGGAGTATTATAGCAACAGGTTGATTTAATGTACCTATTATTTTTGCTGCTTTCTGGAAATTACTCTTTGGAGGTACACATCAAAACTGGCTATTTGTCTGAGAGTTAGTCAATGGGTTAAACTAAAAAGTTACATGATTCTTTGATCATTTGACCCAGGAATAGTGTGTATAGATATATGAAAGCAGCAAGTTGAAGTGTATTAGAGTACCCATTTTTTCTTTCAGTTTCCTCATAGTCTTACATCAGAAGGGCATATAGAAGGCTACAGGTAGAAAGGGAGGCAGAAAGCAGGTTGTGTCTCAAAGCTTATGATAGTTACATGAATTGATATAGTTTGTTAGAAGGGCACATATGTGTCTGTGGGGACCATGCTGAAATATATTATTGTGGTCATTTTTCACTTTACTCACAATCATATCTCAGAAATGTACAAATAAAATAGCTGTCTTTTGTGGGTTGTGGTGAGTAGGCATCTTATTACAGGATCGGTGTATGATTTGTTCTGGCATGTCAGGGGGCAGTATATGTGTTAGTGAGCAGCCAGTTGAAATGTATTGCTGTAGTTATTAATTATTTTTCTGTCCTCACAATCAGTCTTGTGAGGTATATATAAAAGGTGATAGCATTTTTGATATGGCTTGTCAAGGGGCACTACACATATCTTAGCAATAATCATTTGAGATGCATTACTGCATGTATTAATTTCAGTTTCTTCACAACTGCACCTCAAAGGTATATAAAGAAGATAACTATCTTTTTGATTTGTCTTTTAAGGGGGTCACTATATGTATACCACGAGCAACCAGCTAAAATATATTATCGTGGACATTAATTCTATCACTGTTCTCACAATTAAGCCTTGGATGTTTACACAGAAGGTAACTATCTTGGCAGGTTAGGAGTGGAAAAGCATGTTGTCTGTGAAAGCTCAAGACATCTGCATGATCCAGCTTAAATGATTTTCTATAGCTTGTCACAGGGGAAGTATCTGCATATAAGTAACCAGTTCAACTAAATTACTGTGCTCATTAATTCTTTTGCTTTCATCAGAGGTGGCCATTAATTATTTCCCATTCCTCATAATCTGTCCTCAGTGGTGTATACAGAAGATGGACATCATTACATCCAAGTGACGCCTCCAGGTGCATCTGCAGTTAACTCCTCCTGATGCCTGTAGGCGGCAAATATTGCTTGTTCATATTTACATCAATAATTCAAATAACATGCTATGTACAAGGTTTTTAAATATTTCATCTTAAAGCCTATACAATAACAAAGTCAAATGCATTAATATTTGACCTCTGTCTAGTCCAGGTAAATAGATATTAACTGTTGTTTTTATGATATTAATTTATATAGATATACTTTTCACATTTTTCTAAATATCTCAATAACCAAGTAATACAAACAGAGCTCCTTAGCCTCTTTTCAAAGCTCTCAGCTAGGTTAATAAAATGTGGCTGACAGTATGTGTGTAACTTGAGTGGTTGCTGAGATATTGTAAGTTGTTTACAAAATATTACAAATGTAATAGTTGCTATGTTTACTGTGACTTATAAAATTGGATTTATAACCTAGAACCTAAAGAATGCTACCACTATAAAAATAGTTTGTGCTGAAGAGTTTGCCATTTATACCACTTTCATAATCCTCATGGTTCGAGAGATATGTTTGAAATGTGAGGACATAATTTGATTCTATCAAAAAGCTTAGGCTCCGCCTCTTGGAAGTTACACTGCAAACTTCCTGAGCTCCATTGGAGTGAATGAGTTAAGTTGTTCACTTTCTTCAGAATCAAATCTAAGAGGCGTACACAAAAACTGGCCATCTTTTTGATATGAATTGCCAGGGATCAGTATATGTGTCTATTAGCAATCAGTTTAAATACATTCCTGTTGTAATTAATTCTTCCACTTTGGGGGTTGCTA
The DNA here is from genome assembly GCF_019279795.1 of Protopterus annectens. Lineage (NCBI taxonomy): Eukaryota > Metazoa > Chordata > Ceratodontiformes > Protopteridae > Protopterus > Protopterus annectens. Next base: position 976,950,348 of record NC_056727.1, on the reverse strand, counting down.
TAATAGGTAAGATGTTTACCTCACAGACACAAGATACACAGTTTGATTCTCACATTTGAAAGGAAATTGGCTAGGCTCAATATTTACCTATGAACAACTGATCTTCAGATATACACAGAAAGTGGCTATCTTTTTGATATGACTTGTCAGGTAGGTAGTATATGTGACTACATGCAACCATTTGAAATATATTACTGTAGTTATACATTTTTTCTCTTTCTTCACACTCAGACCATAAAGGTACACTCAGCAGGTGGATCTCTTTTTATGTAGCTTGCCAGGAGACAGTATATGTGTTTGAGAGCAGCCAGTTGAACTATATTACTGTGGTCATTATAAATTATTATGTTTCTCACAATAAAACTTTGGAAGTGTACACAAAAGATAGATATCTTTTAAGGTAAGGATGACGAGGTATGCTGTCTAAAACCAGAGCTTAGTTATATGACTGTGGTTAAATTAATTGATATAGCATTTCTGGGAACAATATATGGGTCTATGAACAGCAAGTTGAAATGAATTACTGTGGTCATAATTTCAAGGTGCTTTATCTCCTATCCTCTATTTTGTTTTCACTTATGCTGTCAGAGCAGCATCCCTAATGACTGCTTTTGAGACTACATCACAGTTCTCTAGATTACGGGATCTGCCATTGATATTTAATCCATATATAGTGTGCACTTCTATTTATTTCAACTTTCTGACTGGAACCTCACCATCTGCTCTCTTATACATGGATTAATCCAACACATTTTAATAGCTTATGATAAAAGCAATGTTAATTCTAATTTCTATTTCTGATTTGAGCTTATAGTCTTGATTTACATACATTTTTTACCTAGGGCATAGTCAAAAGACATTATACATTGAATAATTTAACACAACTTTTGATTCCTCTATCAGATGACAAAAAATATACATGTACTATAAGAAAGCATGACTAAGGGCAGGTAAAAATTGCTGTGGGGTACAACTTATTTTACATCAAAAATAGAAAACCTACATTCATAATTTACAGCAGACTAGTTTTCTTGTACATAAGCATTATAGTCATTGTATAATTATGCACACTTATTACCATTATTCAAGGCAACATGTGCCTGTTCTTACTATGTACTGAACAAAGCGGAATTTACCTACAAAGCTGACTTTGCAATGTTTTTATACTAAGATGCTGCTATGGAATGTGTTTCTGCAAACAGTCAAGAGGTTTAAGCTGGTCTAAGATAAAATATATTTTCCATACATAGACCCTGTTACTGCCTAAAGCAAACAATGACCTTATGAAAAGAAAAAAAAAAACATTACTGTTTCCTTGCCTGGACGCTGGCTGGCAGTAGAAGTCTCAGACTTCAGCCAAATACAGAGCCTACACATGTTTATTTAGTTTCTACAATATCTGAATGGGTGTTTAACTCATTTAAACCTTTCAGCAATCAGTTAATGAGGTATTAAATTCATGAATGCTACAAGGCTGGACAGCAATTTTTTGGAGCTCAAAGCCCCAGTTATTTTAAATGTGAGAAAAATTGTAAACTGAGCAAGTAACATATCTTTTTACCTCACTTGATCAATTATTATTTTTTCACATTTAAATTGCGTAGTTATAGCATTGAATACAATGACTTCATTATTACAATTAAGTTACATTGAAATGATAGGCACATGTGTAGCTTGCCTGTCAAGCTCTGAAGGCAAAATTGGGACAGAGCAGCAAGCACACAACTTACGGAGCACCTGTTAGTCACCACTGCAAGCATGAATGTTTGAAATACCGAGTTTAAAGGGCTGACTTACATGACAAAGCTAGATTACAGAGGGCTTGATGCCATGATTATGTGGCCATCTGTGTTCAGAAGTTAACTGATAATGATATGTTGACCTTTAAAAAAACAAGGTAAAATAAAAAAATGAGTACCCCAATAAAACTAATATTTAATAGGAATACTGTTTTCATTGGATACTCCTATTGTCAGAGTGCTCATTCTGTGACCTTTTGCCTGCTTTGTGTTACTGTGTACTTCCCTGTGTAAGTGAGGTCCTACATGCTAGTGTGAAGCAAGCTACCAAACTGTTGTAAAGTCGTGTTTTCCAATAAAATATTTGCATGTGAAAATAAGTCCCAAACAGCTGCTGTACACCACTGACCATTCAAATAAGGCAGAAATGGAATGCACATATGGAATTCCAACTGAATCTTTAAACATGATCTTTAAAGCATATAAACCAAACTGCAGTGGTGGTGCTGCGGTAGCGTTGTCGCCTCACAGTAAGATGTTGTCTTGTTCGATTCTCAGCTAAAGCGTCTTCTGTGTGGAGACATGCGTGATTGGGCGTACCTTCGTTGAAGGTTGCGCGTCAGAGCTGGCAATTTGGCACGTAAAAATCTACTGCCAATCATTAGCGGACTGGAGTTCTGCTGTGGCGACCCCTAACTGTGAAAAGCCGAAAGACGCATCATCATAATCTTTAAAGCATATAAACCATTTATTTCTTTATTTGGTCCCCCCCTCTCTCTCTGTGTATATATATATATATATATATATATATATATATATATATATATGTATATATATATATATATATATATATATATATATATATATGTGTGTGTGTGTGTGTGTGTGTGTGTGTTTGGCACATGATTGGATGGACAGCACACCAACACCCATTATATTGATGTCATAATGTTAAAGTCACGAATATTAGCATGTTCTATGCACACACACATCTCATTTATATACATTTTCACAGAATGTCCAGATTTTAGCCTCATATTTTTGGCCTTTTTTCCTCATAAAAAATTGTGTCTTCTTGGCAAATCACTGGGATGATCTGAGAATTAGAGTCACTAAATAATGACATGCATTTGATTTTCAGACTTCATATCCTTCAGAAAACACATTTTAACACAAATCCTGTTATTCTAGCAACTGTCTAAGCTTATAACAGCAATATTTAAACTATGTCTCTTTTTTGGGCCTTTGTCCCCCAATAATGTCTTATTTTGTACAGATTTCTTGCACAAAGAGGTTGAGACTTATATCTGTGCATGTTCTGGCAATTACCAAAGAACAGACTAAACCAACTTTGAGTGTTTTTGCAGAGGGGCAAACCCCCCTGCACTCCCCACACCACCTGCTAATTTTATATACTACCTCTGAGATGGCACACTCCTTGGGGAAAAGAAATATTCCCCTACTCAGTGATTGTCAGTCTCACACATGTGTCGACCACCTGTCAGTGTCGACCAAATGGTGTCTGTCTACTGGGTGTCAACATTCTGTCATTTCAACAGGATGTCTGACACCCATATATTTATATATGCAAAAACTATGAAACATCCAAAAATAATGCAGAAGAGCAAAGACAGAACATGTAAGAGTTATAATAAAGGAGAAAGAAAGACAGAAACAAAGGAGGAGGAGCAAATAAGACAGAACACCTAATGAAACTAAGAAAATAATAGAAATATTAAATATGAATGACCCAGCCTAAGATGATAATAAGTTAAAGAATGTATAAGAATACATTGTAAAGCAAGGCCTGTTGGTATAAAGGTTGGCCTCTGACTACATCACAGATGAACAGAGCTTGAGTAGTGAACCTAGCACCAGAGCAATATGGCAGAGGTAGGACTAAGTGACCAAAGGCTGGCTGTCCTATAGCAGAGTGAGGGAGATTGATAACAGGGTTGTCCTCATGTGGACACCAAAAGGCTAGCTTAAGGAATACGTTTGGCTGACTTGCATGACGATGGCATGCCAAGATGGTAGGATTAATATGCAGAGGTTCCATTGGGGCTGACATTGCATTCACTGCATGTTCATCATATATGACTAGTCTAAGGATCATTACAATGCTTTCAGATGTGAGTGGTGACTGCTATAAGCTATGCTCTCACCAACCTACCACTGCTATGGCAACAAGTGAAATAAAAAAGTTAAACCTCCCCTTGAAAGTAGGAACCACCAACATTGTGACAGAGGCTACTGTACCTAACAGAAAAAAATAAAAGGTCTGATAGGGCTGAGATGAGGCCTTGATGGTCAAGATGATGAAGGAAATGAAACGCACAGGGTGACTATTGTTATTATGAAGTGAAAGAATCTCCAACAGGTGAGTCAGGAGGGAATGGATGGAATAAAATACAGATTTCCTAACACATACAGTGTCATACAATGATAACAAGTGAAACTCACACATTAAACATGGGGGGGGCGACAAGGGAGACCACAGTATGGGAGAGTGGTAGACGATGGATTAGACGTCTTTAAGGTACACTTAGAATGTGACTGGAAGTTAATGTAATATACTGATGACATTTCCCACCTGTACATGCCTGATAATTCAGCCCACGAATGCATGAGTTCCCAGTGTCCCAGGAAATGTGTAACACAAGCCACAAAACAGAGAACTATTAGATCTCACTAGCAATAATCATGGCAACAAAACATGGATAAGACAGATAAGAGGAAAATGCCATGTTAGAAGGCTTTCAGAAACAGTATTGTATCTCAATATCAGGTTATATAATGGCAAATGTTGTTGACTTACATGTACATGGTTTGATCCTGACATAACTGTACTGACTGCATGTCCATTTCTGAGTGAGTTTTCTGTTTGCACTCTTGTGTTTTTCTCCTGTATGATGTTTAAATGGATGCACTGAAATGTCCAGCTATGCTGAGATGACTGTTAACTTTTGGCTCACTTTGTGGCTAACAAAGGCCCATAAAGATCAGTTCAGTAACTCAGCTAAGGAGTGAGTAAACTAGTAAAATAGGACTATGTGAATAAATGTCTGCATTATTTGCTTACTGAACACTTGGTAATATTGCTGAAAATAACTATTCACAGTGTACAAACGTACAGTGTAGTGCAAAGAAGAAAGTGAAAAGGGTTGCTTAAATGACTCTATGCCACAAAAAAATCTAAATCTCTTTGTTTGGCACTGGCATGCCATTCTAATGCAAAATATTGTACTTCCATGTATTATTCATTGTTGCCTGTTACTGAAACTAACTCACTTTGGGTCTATTGTCTCATCCTCTGATAAAGTTATCTGCTATGTTGAAAGAACTTTATTTCTTACTCCCTGAGAAGTAACAAACTGAATGTGGTTGTTGTACAGACTCATAAATGCCAAATCTTCTTGTTCCCCTTACATGTATCTATGCATTTTATTAATATTTGTTAAGCAAATCAAGTAAAACGTGAACTTACATGGAAAGAGCTTTCAACATCCCAGCACTTAGTTAGGAAGACTGGCCAAACTTAGAAAAATCCTCTCATTGTAGAGTAAGTAAATCCTCAGCTTTATCAGTATGTCTCACCTTTCCGAATATTACATAATGCTGGGGCTTCTCTCAGACAAACAGCTTACCTCATTGTGAAGGTCACCAAGCAGTTCTATGACTCACAGACTACTAAATTAATTGCATTTCCTGCATAGCTGAATGAAGTCCCAGAAGCCAGTCAATAATCACTTTCTATTGCTAACCAGGTAAGTCCGGTGGTCACACTGTCCCTTTAAAAGGGAAAATCTAGAATAATAACTTGTGAGGTGACTTGCTCTGAGCCATGCAACAGGCAGTTGGAGGCTGTAGGAATGAAACCCAGGACTGCTGCAGGGTCTTTCAGATATTAATCAATAGAAGAAAAAGTTCTTCCAGTAATTTGGCATCTTACTTGTCAAACCTAAATGTCATAATTAGGGATAGCAGCTATTTTGTTTTTACCATGGAGTACTTATTTATTTAACATTTACTGACCAGGAAAGTCTGACTAGGACAGAGCCTATTTTCAGCAAAGGCCCCAGGAGAAATGCTGCAGACACATGTTTTTGGGATGTGGGAGGGAAGCAGAGTACCCAGAGGAAACCCACACAAATGCAGGGGGGACATGTAGACTCCACACAGAAGGCACCCCAGCTGAGAATTGAACTGGAGAAATTCTTGCTGTGTGGTGACAACATTAACCGCTGCACCACCATGCCACCCAAGCAGAGTAGACTAATTTAAGTGAAGTAAATCTGAGTGCCCTGTATCTACCTTCATGCAGGTTTGGGCATGGTTTCAATAACTGATTGCAAGGCTCTTCCTGAATGACAGTCATGCTCCACCATTACTTCCACATACTATCTCTGAAATTGTTCACACTCAGTGGAGAAAGTAAAAATATATTCTTGGGCCTGTAGTATATTATTCTCTTTAAGGATTTATTATTCAACAGCACTGTAACTAGTAGCTTTTTAAAACATTTCTGCACACATATTACCACTTGTAAAATATTTTTCACTTATGTATTACAAGTTATGGGTGTATATTAGTTGGGGGGGTCTTACCTTTACTAGTCGAGAGACAAATTAAGGTGAGTCTTGTAACTAAGTATCCTGTAGGAGACCCAGTTTGAACTGCACAACCAGCTTCACAAAAGGTAGCCACTTATCACGGCTTAGGAGAGATATGCAAGAAGTCTAAAGTACACCAGTTCACCAGATATCAGTTGACATCATGGCCTACTTTACTAGAGCAGTAGACATTTCCAGGCCTGGGCAGAAACTGACAATACACTGTTAAAAGACATCTGTGTTGTGGCCATGTACTCATCTTATCAAGGCTTCATCAAACAGTAATGTATTTCTATACTGAAGTTCCTGAGAGCTTGTTTTACTAGATGAGTACTCATGACAATGCTGTGATCCTTTGTGAACATAAAGAACTGTCTTGTCACCAGTACAGTTCCTCTTCATGATTAATAGTAAGGATAGCCAACATAGCATAGCATGATGCCAGATATAGTGGTGTTTTGCTCACCCTGTAAATATGACTTTTCCAGAAATAGCCTATGAATATTTTCCCCAGGCCACACTTGACAGACAAAATCACACCTGCTGGATACCCTGACACAACATTATTTCCTTTGTCTTACTCTGCGACATTACATACAGCTTTGTGCATGCCTACTTGTATTCATAATTCTTCTAAGGAGTAATATGTAAATTTGTGTATGCTGTTTGAGTATTAACTTTGTACAATTTCACCATCAGTTTTTAATTCATTATTATTGACTCCACAATGTTTGAAAGACTACTGTTTCTCTCTTTTCTTTTGTTCTTCACAGCTGCCTAGCTTTGGAATTCAGGTTAACTGACCTTAGGGATGAAGGGACTAGATGTTAACCTGAGAATCTACATGTCTGAATGCATTACTACTGATTATTCATAGTTAGGAAAGTCAAGTGCTTCCCCTACCTTTGTGCTCACCACTCCCTGTCAGCAAACCGAGACCATGAGAATTTCCAAACAACCCAGTGAGCTATTGTCTCCTTGGAAAAAACTGCATTAGCATGCCTTCACCAACCATGATTTATGAAAAGAAACCACACTGCAGGTATGCAATTCCATTATATTCCCACACATTTTTTATTGAAATTAAACTTGAGTAACTTAATAATGTAATAGAAAAAGTCAAGAAAAACCTGACAGCCTGGGAAGACCATCGACAGAACACGGTGCTTTGCCAGTGATGGCCTGCATCTGTCTCCCTTGGGCTTCAGACTTCTGACAAAGGTTCTTGCCTCACCCATAGTGCCTTTTTTAGGCAATGCCATGAGGTAAAAACTACCAACTTAAAATGTCATCCAAATGCAAATTAAAGCTCATGCTGCTAAATGAAATTTCATCAAAATGCAATTAAAGCTCATGCTGCTAAATGCTAGGAGTCTAAACATGAAACTGCACTCATTGCAGGCATTCTTAACCCTGGAAGATGTGACATTTATGCAGTCACAGAAACCTGGTTCAAAGCTGTGGAGAGTACCCCAGCTATACCAGGTTACTCATCTTATCATACATTCAGACCCCAAAACGTGAGCAGCAAAGCAAAATGAGGTGCAGTTTCAATATATATTAAAGACATACACACCTCCAGGCTGGTTAAACAGTATGACACACAGGAGACACTCCAGGTGCAGTTAACCATTGACGAGACCCCTATTCAAATCATAGCTAGCTACAGTCCCCTAACTTTGACTCAAGATGCCCACTCCACCTATCTGACCTCTTCAAATCTTTCAAGATTTAACCCTTTACCCTGATGCTGGGCGACTTTAACTATCCAACCATAGAGTGGAAAAACTACTCATGGCAAAACGCAAATGCCCAGAGATTCCTTGATTTCGTCAATGCAAATGCCTTGGACCAGCTGGTCAACACCCTCACAAGAGGTGATAATATCTTGGACTTGGTATTAACCAATGTGATGCCCCACCATTGGCCCAGTAATCAAGGAGCCTCAATCCTCACCACTGGCAACAGTGGGTGATGTACATTGGGAGGATGACAAGTACAGAAACAGTATTTCCAGATGCAGCTCTCTGCATCAAGAGCAATTTCCCTTAAGAGCACACAGAGATCACAGACAGTCTGAGGCTGGTTTCTTCCTCTTTCTCTAGATCCCCAGTAAGACTCCCCACTGGCACAGCTATAGAGTTGAGATCTCAGCTGAGTGGCCAAGCCAGGACCTCCAACACTCTCTCTGTCCAAACACTACTTCATGTCCCTGCCCAAGTAGTTGACCCACACACTTGGAGATTTGATTTATCCACACACACACACACACACACACACACACACACACACACACACACACACACACACACACACACACCTGGGAAGGGCTGTCACAGGTTTATTAGCTATGCCCCCTTCTGTCCAGACTATAAGGTAGATATTTCTGCCACCAGCCACCTCTTTATCAGCTACTTTAAGGCGCTTAACAAAGGGTGTCCAATCTTACTGTACAATGTTACTATCAATTCAAATGGTAGTCTGACCAAGAGCAAGGCTATTAGGAGTGGCCCACAGTGTCACCAAATAAATATGCAGGTACTCTCAGGACTTAAATATGTCTGGACAGATCAACCACAATGAATTGTTTAAATATGTTTAATAATAAATAATAAAAGAACAAGAAAATACTCAGTATATAATCACAGTAACATCAGAGTTCAAAATCGCAGGAAATTTTTAAAACAACATTGCAGGACAGTCTCAAATAAATAAAGAAAAACATCTAAATTAAGCTTTGCTATATTCCTGACTAAATCTAAGAGGATTACTAAAACCTAGTACACTTACTTAATTAGAGCAGCAAGGCAGATGTGGTGAATGGATCCCCTAGCTGATGTTGCCAGCTCAAAGACAGAATACAGAATGCTGAATCTTTCTCAGAGAGTTCTTAAACTAATATCTCAAACATTACTGCTAGGATAGTTTGCAGAATTACATAATTTCTTGTCATCTAACTCATCCCAGGTAACCTTCCCCCACTGCTGAAAGCTAGCAGTTTAAAACAATAAAACACTTCCAAGACAATACATAAAACTTCTCAGCACAGACATTGTGTCTGTTGCTTAAATGAAACTGACAGATGACATATTTTTTTACGGTCCAGCCATAAAGTTCATAGTTTCATAGGTAGGTACTAGGCTATCGGCCCTGAGGTCTATACAAACCTAGCCAAAAAGGTTCTTTGACTTTCCCAAGAAAATAATTTTCCTGTGCCCCTGTCGAGCAGAGCCACAGAGGTCATCCCCTGAGTGAATTTCCTATCTCCCATCCAATCGCCAAGATTTTTCTTAAAGAGGGCCAATGGGGAGCTTTGTTTGACATGAATGGGTAGTTTGCTCCAGAGTATGGGAAGTCTCTGGGACAAGAATCTGTCCCTCCAACATGTTCTGTTTATTGTGGTGACAAGGTTTAGGTCCCTGGAGCATGCGGCTCAGAGAGATTGGGATTTATTTAAGTGTAGCATGTCCAACAGCTCTGGGTTTGACATAGCTTTGTGTGTTAGACAGAGATCGCCTCTGAGTAGGCAATATGCGATGGAGTAGAGCTGGAGTTTTTTGAGACAGTCTGAGTATGGCATCTGTTTGAGCCCGGTAATCCTCTTAGTGAGGTATTTCCGTGGTCTTTCCAATTGTTGCAGATGTCTTGTGAGGTACATGCCAAATGGGGCGTTGTACTCTATAATGAGTCTGATGAGGAATAAGTAGAGAGGAACAATGACTTCCTTTTTTCAATTTCAGCTATTTTTCTTAGGTTTTGCAGGTTAACTTTCTGTATTCCAGTTACCGTTGTTAAAATATATATACACTTAAACAGTTACAATAGTGTATGTAAATTTCTGCTCTTTTCCAGTAGGGTACACTGTGGTTACATTTTTAATCACAGTACTTCACAAACCCTTTTCAACACGTACTTCTATAGCAGCAGTTTGATAAAGATGTAACATACAGTTCTAATACAGTTGTAACACAAGCATCTTACACAAATCACTTTGATATTCACCAATGACATATAATTATTTACAAAATTCCAGATAGCTGTGCTGGCAGTATTTCCTTTCATGACAACCAACATAAGAAACCACTGCAGCATACTGACACTGTCATCCTCTCTGGTAAGATCCAACAGCAAAGTGGTCACTTTTAAAATCTCTATCTCACTGTCCCCACCCCCAGCGAGGATCAAACAAAAAACTTCTCCAAAGCTGATTACAACCTCCTGAGGGAAGGTATAAACAGATTCACAGCCACCTCCCCCTCCGTAGGAACTGGCATATATGTCCAAACCTACACCAAAGTACCATATGAGCATTTATATAGCTGCATGGAAAGAAAGAAAACACGACAGGACAAAATCCTCCTCCTCAAGGAAGAGTAAACCTGCCTTGTGGACATCTGCAATAAATAAACTTTATAATAAAAGGAAGACATTGCTGTCCATGCCCAAGAAGGAGCAGGTGTCTAATTGGAAGCAATCACTCCTTAGCTGAACAAGGAAATAAGAGTATTAGTGAAATCCTCTAAAGCAAACTTCAAGTCCAAACTGGCCACATCTACTAAAAACAATCATAAGGCCTTCTTCACATATGTCCACAATCTCAAAGGATGCACTCAGATCTGTTTTTAACTGGTGGTCAAGGACACCACATACACAAATGCCATAGATATAGCCAATCTGCTGACAGACAGGTTCAGACAAAACTTCACCCCTCTTTCCCCCATCAGTAAATCAGGACATATCCAGAACCTGCCCTCCTCCCCTTATCTCAAGGGAGCAAGTCATCACTACCCTGTCAAATGCAAAATATTCAGCCTCCATGAGACCTGATATCCCAGGCTGCATCCTATATGAACTCAGGCAGGAACTTGCAGCACCATTAGGCACCCTATTCAACCAAAGCCTGAGTACCAGCTTCATTCCAGCCAAGTGGAGACAGCCACTGTCATCCCTTTGCACAAAGGTAGAACATCCACTGATCCAGGAATTAAAGACCCATCAGCCTATCTAGCCTGATCTGCAAGGCCATGGAACAGATTATCATGGACCTCATTAACAAGGACATTGGCAACTTCTAAACACTTGATCCCACAGAGTTTGGTTTCATCAAGGGGAGATCATGCCTGTTATATTTGGTCAACTTCTTTGAGACAGTCACCAAAGCAATGGACGAGGGGAACACGGTGCACACCACCTACCTTGACCTGGCCAAAGCCTTTGATACTATTCCCCACTCAGGTATAATCGATAAACTCTCTCAACTAGGCATCAATCTATATGTTACCAGATGGGTAGCAAACTGTCTCACTGATAGAACCCACCTAGTCAAAATAGGGGAAGCCACCTCAAGCAGTAGACCTGTAATGAGCGGTGTACCCAAGGGGTCAGTCTTGGGGCCTCTCTTGTTCAGGATATACTTTTCTGAGGTGCAGGCCAAAACTAGTGGGCAAATGACTGCAATCTGGGCACTGTCATCAATTCCCCTAGTGATGTGGACAGCATCCAAGAGGGTCTCACCAACAAATGACTGGTGCCAGAAACATGGCCTCAAACCAAATGCCAAAAAATGCATCATCATCCCCTGAGAGTGATGTTCCCACAAATTATCACAATACTAACAAGGTCCTAAGCACGCAATCAGTCATGAGGGACTTGGGCACCCAGGTTGATAGCAAACTGACTTTTGACCAACATATTGCCTCCGTTGTATGGAAAAGCTTTCTACATAGCCCACCTCATTAGCAAGGGTATCTCATCCAGGGACAAGGAGGTCATAACATCCATGTATTTTTCCCTTATAAGACCCATTATTGAGTACAACGCCCCTTTTGGCATGTACCTCACAAAGCATATGCAGCAGCTGAAGAGACCACAGAGGTTCCTCACCAGGAGAATCCAAGGTCTCAAGCATCTTCCCAACACAGATAGGCTAATAGCCCTTTCCCTCTACTCCTCAGACTCCTCAGAGGTGACCTCTGTCTAGCATACAAAGCAATCTCAGACCCCGCCTTGATGGGACTGCTGCATATCCAAAAATCAAGCTCCACTCAAGTAACCCACATGCATGACCTCAACCTGGTCTGTGACATCAATAGGACTTGCTGGTAGGAAAGGTTTGTGTCCCAGAGACTCCCCCTTCTGTGGAATAGACTCCCTCTCCATGTCAAGCAGAGCACCTCATTAACCCCTTTTAAGAGCAATCTGGATAACTTCAGAGGGAACAAAAAATACACCCCTGGGAATCCACCTGTATCCCTGCTGGACAGGGACATCAGGTGATGACTTTTTGGAACATGGGATAATTCTTGTCTGGGCTTGTAAGGGCATATGGGAGATACTGTAGGAATGTCCCAGACAGCTACCAGTGACATCCTGTCACATTTCCTGGCATCAATGTGCAGCATTGTGGATGACTTCCCAACAACATTTATGGAGTGAAAAACTCCCACACAACAGTTCTGTTCCATAGCTAAATTCCTTGTGTCCTCAGTGCAATAGACTGCACTCACATCCCAATTAAAACCCCAGCTGTACCTGATGCTTGAATGGTACATGGACATCACTCAGTTTTCAGGCTGTATGCTCAGCAGATGGCCTCATTACCAGTATCATGGCAGCACACCCCTTAGTGTGCATGATGCTGCAATATGGACAGAAATCGGTCTGACAGCCACTTTAGAACATGGTGAAATACCTGAGGGAATACTACTCAATAAATACAGAACCACGGGTATGACGTAAGCTGAATCAAGACCCGCCAACATTAAGCATGAGAAAAACATACACGCTATCTCCTTCCCACAAACAGGTGACTGTGGTTATCTACTGCAGCTTTGGCTAATGACGCCATATTGAGCCCCATCAACCCCTGCCACACTGCAGCATGAAACACCATTGTGCATGTGTTTGGTATGCTGAAAGCAAGATTCAGATGTCTGAACACATCCAGGGGTGCACTACAATAGACACCAGAAAATGTATACCATGTGTGCTATGCTACACAACATGATAACAGCAAAACATGGTGGCTTGCCAGCCACATGTGTGGATGACCTACCCCAAGAACTTCAGATGTCTAATGATGCATATCAGTGCTGTCACAGGATGATCAAGAAGACACAGGAGTGAGAAGAAATAAGCATGGGTGACAGAGAATGTGGCCATATGTCTTAGCTCAAGCAACACAGGAGTGTGTGACACACACACCTTTGAGTCATAACAAGTCACACATACAAATGTACACAGACTAAACAGTGATGTTAACGTATTGCTCCACAAAAGCAGCACAGAGCATGACTAATGGAAAGAAATGAATAGTTGTCCACATTGAACATTGTACATAACAAAAGCATAAGATATACCAGTAAGAACATAAACTCAACTCACAGAGGAAGTATCAACACAGGAAGACTTTTTGCAAGATACATCACCAAAAAAGACCATATAGGCAAATATGTGGGATGCAGGAGGGGTGCAGAGCAGAAAGTGTCATTGGACAGGTAGGATAGCATCATTCAGATAAATAGCATGGAATGGTATCCCTAAAACAGGCACTAACTCAAGAAATCTAGACCCATGAAGTATATGAGAATGTATAAGTGAAAACATACCCCAAAACAGGGGCCGTACACTAACAGCAATGCATCACATTTAGCATTGTGTGATGTGTAATAGTGTGTTACAACACAGTAAAACCCCTACAGCAACATGAGTAATTGCAAACATCAGTGTCTGTAAACATACCACAGATGTTACAGGTTAGTCAAAAATAACTATGGATATATTTTCATTCTGCCCGTATCTAAAGCTCACTGGAGCTGTTCCCTTTTCATCCATACAACTGCATATGGGGATGATCTCTGTGTCACTGATGGACATTTACCCATCTTTATGCATATTGTTTAATTCTATCCCCTCCTTTATGAAACAGACAGATTGTAATGCATACAATTAAAAAGGGACTGAATACATGTATAAAATGATTTATACAGATTAATGATAACATGGATATGTGATAACAATCCATTCCACCACAACAAAACCGGCAAGTGACAGCTTACCTTTGAAGCTAGCTGTTACTCAGTTATACCTCAAAGTGAATTTAGCTCCACACGAACAACTTTTAAAAACAATTTGCACCATACATAATTAATGAGGTTCACTAACAATCAATGTTTTCAAATCCCATTTATGAACATCCACATAAGTTCTCATAATTCAGCACATTAGCCAATATCTGAGTGTAAATGTTAGGTGCTCAGCGCAATTACCCAATAAGTATCATTAAAAAGGAATATTTGTAACATGTGCCAATACCCTCCAATAGCTTGCTACCATCCTTTATGCACCAACTTTAGAATATAATATTGATACATTTACTGCTCATACCATTGCCACCTGCAAACTGAATGGCATCTCAGCACTTTTTGCGAGGCATTTTTCAACAATTTCGACTGCAATAGTGAGGATGTCGATGGAGAGGAGGCTTTGGCATGCTCAGATGCCAAACTGGACGAAAGAGGAGACCCCACAGATGCTCGCTGTCTATGCTGGGCATGAGCAAAAGATGCAAGCACATCCAAGGAACTTTGTGATGTTTGATATATGCAAGTATATTTCGAGATTGGGCAAACAGTACAACTGACTCGAACTACTCCATGCCCAATTAACTACAGGCAAAACACCCTACCACATCACTGCTAGGTATAGGTCCCATTCCATGAACCAAGAAAAGCACAATGTCTACCTGGACTTACTGGAGTCACTCACCATACAGCCCAACACTTTAGTTATGGGAGATTTTAATTATCCCTCCATCGACTGGGTAACATGCATGAGCTTAAACATGCCCACCCAGAGCTTCATGGACTTTGCCAATGCCCCTCTGGAAGAGATAGTCTGCACCTCCACAAGGGGGTCTAATGTCCTTGACATAATACTCACCAACATAGGTGGTCACTAAACTGCCCCATGTGTGATGCCCTCTCTGGTAAGATCGGACAATAAATCAGTTTCATTAAAAGTAACTAGTGGACCCCACACCTCCAAAGGAGGAAAAAAACTAAGGAACTTCTCTAAAGCAAACTACAGCCTACTAAGTGATGATATAAAAAGTTTTATACCCCTGCAATCACAGGTGATAATGACTCCTATGCAGAGATGTACACAAATTCCCTGTATAATCATCTTAACAACTGTAGAGACTCAGTTGTACCTGACCGGATTAAAACCAGGCCCTCTCAAGAAAACAAGCCACTTTGGTGCACATACAGATTGTATAACAAAATGAAGAAACCGATGTCCAAGAGCAAGAGGCAACTGTCTCTGCAGAGGAATAATTCATTCCACAGACTGAACAAGCAAATCAGAAGTATTGTAAAGTCCACTAAAGCTAATTATGAAGTTAAAATAGCATTGTTAGCCAAGGACAATCATAAGGCATTATTTATGTATGTCCAAAATCTAAAAAGGAGTGCCCAGCTATGTGCCAAAGTGGTATTAGATGGTGCCATTCACAGTATACCAGAGGAAATTGCCAACCTGCTAGCTGACAGAATTGGAGCAAACTTCTCCCCCTATCCCAACCAGCCATACCCCAAAGTATTCCTGACACCAGTTCTCTATCTAGTATCTCTAGAGATCAAATCATATCTGTGCTCTCCAAGGCCCAAAACATGGTCTTAATGGGACCAGATAACATCCCAGGTTGCTTACTAAGCATTCTAAAACAGAACCTAGCTGACCCACTTGGTGGTCTCTTTAACCATAGCCTGACAACTGGCTTTGTACCAGCAGACTGGAGAACAGCAACAGTAATCCCCTTGCATAAAGGGGTGGCCATCACCTGACATAGGGAACTATAGTCCCATAAGTCTAACCAACCTCATCTGCAAGGCCATGGAAAGGATCATCATGGACCTTATCTACAAAGATATAGGTGACCTTCAGACTCTAGACCCAACCCAGTCTGGCTTTGTTAAAGGTAGATCATGCTTATTGAACCTGGTAGACTTCTTCAAGAAAGTCACCAAAGCCCTGGATGAATGTAAGACCGTGCATACCACCTATCTGGACCTAGCCAAAGCCTTTGACATAATCCCCCACTCAGGTTTCATTGAAAAACTATCAGCTATGTGTTAACCCTTACATTACTAGATGGGTAGCCAATTGGCTCACCAACAGAACATATCCTGTCAAAGTTGGTGATATCACGTCTACTAGTAGACCCGTCAGCAGTGGCATACCGCAAGGATCTGTACTGGGCTCTTTACTATTTGGAATCTATTTCTCGGAAGTCCATGCTAAAGTAGATGGCCTTTGGCTTACTAACTTCACTGATGATTGTAAATTAGGTGCAATCATTGAGAACCCCAATGATGTTAACATATTACAGGAGGGGCTAACACAAACAAATGGCTGGTGCCAAAGTCACAGTCTAAAACTAAATGCAAAAAAGTGCACTATTATCCCATTTGGCAAAGCGGAATTCCCCACTAATTACTATATTGACAGCACCCCTTTAAGTTCAAACCCAGTGGTTGGAGATCTGGGAACACAGGTTAACACTACTCTGAACATTGACCACCAGGTTTCCATGGTGGTAAGGAAAGCCTTCTACATTACACATCTTATAAGTAAGGGCATCGCATCCAGGCCAAGGATGTTATAACCCCACTTTACTAGACCCTAATCAGACCATTAATAGAGTACAATGTACTCTTCTGCATGTATCTTACCATACACCTTCAGCAACTGGAGAGACCACAGAGGTTTCTCACCAAGAAGATAACAGGACCTCCAAACCATGACCTACATGGATAGACTGAAAGCCCTGTCACTGTACTCTGTATCATATAGGCTACTGAGAGGCAACTTGTGACTGGCCTATAGGGCAGCCTTTGACCCCAACCTGATGGAAATGTTGCACATCCGCAAATCAAATGGCACTAGAGTCACTCGCTCTAGGGATCTCAACCTTGCCAGTGACATTAACAGAACATGCTGGAGACAGGTATGTCTCCCAGAGATTGCCACTGCTCTGGAATAAACTTCCAATTCATGCAAAGCAGAGCTCCTCAATGACCCCATTCAAGTGCAACCTGGACAAATGGATGGGTGACCACAAATTCACCCCAGGGTGGCATCCCTGTCCCTCATGGCAGGTGTAGTTGGTGCTGATCTGTAAAGTATGTCCATCTAACCAAGGACAATTGGGGCAACCAGGGATTAACATGGCTAAGCTTATAAAGGATCTAGGGCTGCTAGCCTAGTAACCTATGAACCTATGATATATGTAACTGGATTGATGGGGAGCACTGCAAATGAACTGAGATTTACCAGACTGGCGTGGAGGTCTGCCACTGCTATGATGGCCTACATCGGACAGGCACAGAGAATCTTCCCCAGAGGTTTGCAAAGGTCTTATGCCAACCAGAAGATGCCTACAGTAAGTTTCATAATCCACACCTTAACACCTACATTATCGAACATGTATGTAGTAAGTATAGCTGTTTCTGAGACAGTTTCAAGTGTATTCTATGGGTATCTGTAGTTATAATATTAATGCAAATGTAGGAGTCTAAGACTCACTCATTAAAGTTACCATTAGCATATTGACAAAGTCTGAGATTATACACAACTATACTAGGCCCGTGTACATATTATGAAAGACTTTTGATTATGACTGTACATTCAGATGGACTTCATATTCCATTATATCTGCTTTTATAATGAGCAAGGAGCTGTGATGTCCCTTAGCTCAAATGGTTAAGAAATATGGCAAAGTGACTGCTAATCGTCTATTTTTGAAAATATTTGCAGTTACTTATGCAATATTGCACAACAGATAGAAGAGCTATGGTGGTTTGGCAAATTATACAGTACAGCTTTTTGCACATCTAGCATAGCTGTGGTTTACTAATGCCTATAGCTCTTAGGCTGTGGATGAGTACACATTTCTCTGTTAATCACAAAGCTTCAAGAAGCATCACACAGTATACTTCTGTATATGTGAAAACTGAGTAAGCTCTACATTATAGAAAATACAACATGAATTTAATATCCATGTTTGCTCTAATCCCTTTCATGAATTTAACTTAAAGTGCAGGTCAGCATGGCTGAAATATGTTTGACTGTGTCAAACAAAATGCAAGTACAAGGAGTGTGGATCTATATTCCTTATTCTGTTTTATGGCTATAGGTTTTACACTGTTATGTGGAAACATGTGGTATTGAATCACACAGCTGTGTGCACTATTGGCTTATTCTTTTTCAATATTACCTTCTAATGTTTATTTTTGCAAACTATGACTGTTAAATTCAGTGTGCTGACACATGCTAATGTTGTAAGAGGGATAAATACGTATGCCATCGTTATTAAGTAGAGTTTTACAGTATTAATGGAAGTCTGATGGCCATTATCTCAAATTATTAAGCAATAGGCCGATGTGAATGTTTCATGAATTTCTGTGGTTTAGACTCTCAGTGTAGCCTGTTATGGATGATATCTTGCCAGTTCAGTATTTCAGATTAACAACAGATATGGGAGATCTATACTTGGTTATCAAGTTATGCAGTACAGATTTTTACACATGTAACATGGTCGTGGTGCATTGTTGCGTATAGCGCTTAGGCCTTGAATGACTACATACTTCACCATTATGTGAAAAAGTGTCTAAAAACATCAAACTTCTGTTAATAATGATGTATATGTAAATGCTGGGTAATGCATACATATGTTCCTATACAGTTTGAATTACACAATATTATGTTATAATCCATTATTTTTATACATTGACTGCTCTCCTACCTAAATTACATGTGTATCTATTAACTACCATAGATAAACAGTAATTCCTTTAATGTGTACTTATGTATTTCAGGTGTATTCACATTTTTACTGCAAACTAATTGCACGCTATAACACTTGGAACTCTTAAGTGTTGTTGCTATTGCTGTGAGCCATGTACTCACATGCATTCACAACTGTATACTTTTGTTTTCCAAATCCACTGCACTTGTACTTTTCTTTTACTTCTCCTGTAATATACAAATACAATTTTACATTTTATCGTGTGCAATTCTTCCCTGCATATTCATATAGGTGAGTTTTTAACTTCCATTAATCAAGGAAATCACAGCCAAGATAGATTAGCTAGGCAGGTAGGATTCAGGTTTGTAGGGCAAGCAATGGTGACAGTTACAGGTTTAAATCTCAGTTCCTCCAATTTGTATCCAGTAATATTTATGGTTGCGCAGTACTGAGAGTGGCACAGCAATGACTGAATGTGCAAAATGTGATATTCTATTTCATGTCAAGACTAGCTGACATGTAACATTCACTATTTCGTTGTTGTCGTACATAGCAGTCATTATATATTGACCTGAAACAAACCTTCCGTTGTAGTAATACATCCTGTTTTCCTGTTTTCAGGTGATGAAAACTGTGCTTGAAATCACGCATTGTGCACAGTGCATATGCACAGGCTTGAACAGCAATGGAGGGTGAAAGGTGTATGTTACTTATGTCTACCTTTACTAGTCCAGAAATACTCCTAACATAGTTAAAACTTCAGGTTTAGATGTGTACTCTTTGGACCTTCAGGCAAGCTAATGTTAATGCCAGACTGCCCATAATGCATCTGCAAATTAAGTCTGATAGTCATTGTTTTATTGTGAATAATAGTATAAATTTAAGTTAAATGTTGTCTTAGGAGTGATCAACAGGTTTTTCTGGATAACTTGATGTTATAAGGTTTTTATTGCTACATCCTAAATAACACACATCTGTGTTCAACTGACATATTGATTTTAAATGAAATGTTTTATATGTAAGTTGCTTGTACAGTTAGTGCTGTTTGAAAGCTAGGTATTGGTAAACCTGTATGTGTAACAGTGTTTCTCAGTGAATGTTATGTTTATTTGTTTTTTTTTTAAACAAGAAACATCTTTATTAACCCATCATGTACAACATAAGTAATCCTATAACCAAACTGTAGATAACTGCAAACAACCCACCAGATAAATGCTCCGTCATACAAAGTAATAAAAAAGTATTTAGAATATAAACTGCTATAACGAAGCAACCAGGCAGTCCACAAACAGTTAAAAAACATAAAAAAGCTGTTTTTATTGCAGATATAAAATTATGAGCATTTTCACACATTTCAAATAATCCCAACTGCTTAAATAAAATTTCAAATATTCTAAACCAATCACAAAGGTGATCTAATTAATGGATTCATACTTAAAGCAACATCAGACTAAAACATTTACATATAAGAAATAAGATTTCCTTATGTCTAAAAACAAAATTCCAGACCTTACCAAAATACAATGATATATATACTTATAAAAAGCACAAATAAATATACATACATACATAAAAATGTATACAAATTCATATAAACTCATATTACTTAATATTTCTACGCTTTCTCGGTAAGGGTTTAATTGAGGCCCTTTTGTTAAGCCCACTACCTCTGTCTGCTCTAAGAATGATTATCCAGTTGTTTTCCCTATACTCTGTATGATTCCTAATGTCATCTTCACGAGCACTTGGGACAATAACATCTAGTGCTCTGAAGGTGAAAAAATGTGTATCTCCACATCGAGTCACATGCTTGGCCAGGGCATTGTGATCAGAATGTTTTCTAATATGATAAACATGTTCCCTGATCCTATCCCTGAATGTTCTGTTTGTTTTGCCAACATAAAAAAGATTTGCAAACTTGGCATTCAGCTAAATATACTAAGTTCGAAGTTTTGCATGTGGCATCAGCACATAATATAAATTCCTTGTGGAGATCAGGATGAACAAACCTATCAGAGGTGTTGATATAGCAACAAAAATGGCAACTCCCACAGGAATACGTAGGGCCTCTGTTGTTGCTATTACTTTCCTTTGTGTTATGCTGATAGCATAAAAGTCTCTTCAAGTTCTTCCTATTCTTGTACAGAAAGCGAGGACTTTCAACAACTATCTTTTTCATATCTTCGTCCAATTGTAAAATAGACCAATTCTTACTAAATATTTCAGCTATCTGTTTATTATCTGAAGTATAAAACAAAGGGACTTTAGTAAAAGTGTGCATATCCAAATGGCTCTTATGTATATTCTCCTTCATTGGACCAAAATAAGGAGCTGCTGTATCTTCACGTAAAGTAGGAATATCATGTACGCTGTTGAAAATCTCACTCTCCCTATACCCTTTGACTAAAAGTCTATTTTTTAGTTTATTCATTTCTTCAAAAAAACAATCATCTGATGGATTCAATCTGGATGCCTGTACACCCTGGCCTCTAATTAAATTCCTAAAAATGTGCCCAGGATGCATACTAGTTCTAAATAAAAGGAAGTTCCGATAACATGATTTCCGAAAGACCCCTGTTAATGATAGTTTATTTATTCAACGAAATGGAGTGGCCATGGGTAGCCCATGTACCAATAGTTATGCAAACATGTTTTTGGCACATTGGGAGGAAGTCATACTTTTTGGCACAGAGGAGTTCAGAACACATGTAACTTTTTATCAACGTTTTGTCGATGATCTTTTTTTGTTATGGAGGGGAAGTGTCCATGAATTGGATATGTTTCAACAAAAGATGAATACATTAACTAATTTCCTGAAATTTACTATGAATTGGTCCTCTTCACGTATTGACAGGGGCGGCTTGTGCTATTGGACTGCTGGACTGCAGCCCTCCCACTTAGAAAATACAAAAGAAAAATCTTTAAAACTGGAAAACAAAAACGGAAAAAAAAAATCCATGAGTCCCGACTCCTCTGCGCATGTGCAGAGGCATTAGAAGAACTTAGACTGCCTTTATCAGCAGTCCAGATAGAGACAAAGAGGTACCCAGCAATCATTGCTGTGAGATACCCAGGAATCTGTGCAGTGACGACCGCACAGAAGAGGAGCTCCAGACTGCTTCGGCTGCAGGCAGAACCAATGAGGGGTGAGCTGCTGCTGCTCTCACGGGACTTTCATTGCGCAGGCTTGCCTTCATTCATGGATTACTGCTTCAGGTAGGTGTTTGGTCGCTCTCTGGATTGTGGGCTTTGCTTGTGAAATGGTGGTCGCTGGCTGGAGTGTGCTTGCTTCGTTTGTGAAACAGGTAGGTGAAGGCTTCGTAACTAGGACATTTATTTACAGCAGGTAGGTGAAGTAAGTGTGTGTGTGTGTGTGTGAAATGCCCCAGTTACTACATACTGGTGGCTAGAGAGAACAAATGGTAGTGGGTAGAGATATTCAGGCTTGAACTCTGTACCTTGGATACAGGTGGCAAGGACCTGAATTCCCTATCCACCACCATTTCTAAAAGAAATTGCAGATTTTTGCCTCATATTTGTTCTGTTCCTCATAAAATCTGTGGTTTCTGTATCCACATTTTTCCTTGCAAAATCTGTAGTGCAGTGGTGCACTGGTAGCATTGCTGCCTAACAGCTACAGATTCTCTGGTTTGATTCTTGGCTGGGGTGCCTTCTGTGTGGTGTCTGCATGTCCTCCCATCTTACAAAGATGTGTCTGGCATTTCTCCCTGCTCTGCTGAAAATTGTCTTTTGTTCCAAGTCAGACTAGTTTCCTGGTTAAATGTTTAAAAATAACAGGCATTTGAATTTCAGACTTCATATTCTTCAGAAAGTACATGGTAACACAAAACTGTTCTAGCGTCAGACTAGTTTCCTGGTTAAATGCTTAAGGCATTTGAATTTCAGACTTCATATTCTTCAGAAAGTACATGGTAACACAAAACTGTTCTAGCAGTTGTCTAAGTTTATAACATGGATATTTGAAATTTGTCCCTATTTGTGGGACTGTATTCCCCCATTATTGGCTTTGTCCAGGTATTTTGTGCTAAGGTTGAGAGTTATCTATGGTGAGAACTGAATTCATTGAATGTTTGGGGGCTGTATTCCCCCCATTACTGGCTTTGTCCACATGTTTTTTGCTAAGAGGTTGAGAGCTATATTGAGAACTAAATTCACTGAATATGTTTAGGGGCTGTATTCCCCCATTATTGGCTTTGTTCAGGTGTTTTGTGCCAAGAGGTTGACAGCTATGGTGAGAACTGAATTCACTAAATGGTAGCCATTTAAGTTTGTCTTCATCTCTTTCACAAAACAGCTGATTTGGCATAGTGGAATGTTTCTCTGACCTTTTTGCACAGGGTCCCCTGGGTTAAAGATGTGTCAGTGAAATGTATGGTGGTAACACAGCATTTTATTCTAGCAACTTTCCAACATTATACAAGCAATGTTTAAAATGTGTCCCTGGTTTTTGGGCTTTTGCCCCCCCCCCCAATAAATTTCGGCTTTTTCCAGATTTCTTGTGCTGCAAAGTTCAGAGATACAACTGCGTGTCGAGTAGATTTTACAAGGAGCTGAGAGCTGCAGGGGAACAAAACTTTAGTGCTGCTTATTCTGAGTCGGCTTGCATTGTTAATCGCACAACAGGTAGTGTACTTGCTTTTGATGCAGAAGGCTGTGGGTTCTACTCCCACAGTAGATAGATGCAATGCTGATACTGTACTGTGTTGTAAAGTGGGTGGATGCTGCAGTCCTTTTTGGCAAAGATACCTAGAGTAGTAACTATGAACCTGTTATCAGTTTGCCATACAGTCCCTATTGCGATATTACTAGCTTATCATTTTTTAATGCATGCAACATAGGCAATTTATTCCTCAAGGGCAACAGGCACTTTATTTGTAGATGAATAAACAATGACATATAAAGTTGTTTGCTAGCAGCAACCTCTTCATTGTTACAGATTTCTTTAATGTGGAATTATTTAGATGACTTTTACTACTTCAGAGATTGTGCATATTTACTGATACTGGTGGACTGTAGAAGGTTGAGTAGACTTTTATGATGGAAATGTTCTGAATTTGGGTAGTTTTGTCATTGGTGCATGCATTTTGTTTCATTGTTTACTGGAAAAATGTTCAAAACAATAAATTTAAAATGCTGTCTAACAACTGTACTGTACTGTACAAGGAATATAATTTAGTACAGTCAGGAAGGTGTATCAAAGAGCACATGTATGTTTCATGTGCAAGGGGCCTATGATTTGAAAATAGCCCAAAGTTAATGTATTTTCTTTGAATGTGGGTTTCAATGCTGTTTCATTGAATATGAGTTTCAAGGGCAGAGAAGTTTTTAATGCTAAGCCTGTTTTCATTGTGAGACTGCATTGCTTTGTTTAGCAGATGTCTTAGTGTTTGTACTGTAAAATGCAAAATAAAACTTTCAAATGAAATCCAAATCATCATAGAAGTAAAGCAGTATGCGCATTAGTGTTTATGGTAAATGGAGTGAAATAGCCAAGTTATGGATCATTGGAATGGCTGCAGGGGGAAGGGCTCCATTCGACCATGATTTTGTGAGGGGGAAGGGCGGCAAACTCAAGGACAGCCCCAGCTGAACTATACCTCCCAACTGTCCAGATTTTCACAGAATGAATAGATTTTTGCTTCTTATTTTTGGTGTATTCCTCATAAAATTTGTGGTTTTTTGGAAAATCATTTAGGAATTAAGTCACTAAATAATGACACACTGAGTTTCAGACTTCATAACCTTCAGAAAAATGCATGCTAAAGTAAGGCCTGTTATTCTATCAACTGTCTCAGTTTATACAAGAGCAATTTTTAGTACTGTTTATATGTTCCCTCAATATATTTGGCCTTGTCCAGATTTATTGCATTAACAGGTTGAGAGGTACATGCAAATAAATTGCTTTATAGAATTAGGCATAGCCAAACCTCTCAACTGTCCCCGAATTTGTCTCAAAATGTTGCTCTTCCCCTAATAATCCATCTGCAAAATAGCAATTTTGGAAGAAAACATGGAGGGTTTACAATTAAGAAATAACTGTAATAATCAGTTATAGATTACTTTTATTTCAGAAATGCATGTAGATTATTTTATTTTGTCAGCTGCTCAAGTTAGCAGTACTAATATTAAAAAAGTGTCCCTTCTTTGACAGGTTCCCAGCTGTATTGTGTGGCTATTTTATATTTTTGCATCACATTTTTGGACCATTTTTCATAAAATTGTGCTTTTCTTTGGCAAATTAGTCGTAAATCATTAAAGACTGAAGTTAGAAAATAATGACAGACATTTGAGTTTCAGATTTCATATCCTTCAGAAAATTCATACTAATGCAAGACCTACTATTCTATTATCTTTCTAAGTTTGTAAGAGCAATATTTAAAAATTGCCTTACTTTTGGGCCTTTGTCCCACTTCTATGTATGGCTTTGCCCAGATTTCTTGCTCTGAGGGTGAGAGGTATGACAAATGTATCAGGGCCATCACCGTCAGCCAGAGACATTTCAAATTGTGACATACTTGTTGCACCCCACTCCCCCATGTAGTGACTCTGGATGTGTCCAAGCAAGGCAAGGAGCAGTTATGCAGTGTAAATGTGCAGGGTATCCCCCCATCCAAGGTAGACACAAGTACTACAGTGGCTTTTCATCTGTTCTTGATTTTGCAGAATGGTCTGGTTTCTGTCATATTTTTGTACTGTTGATTTATGCTTATTACTCAAAGTGCCTGTTGCTCTGTGTTTTACGTAGCAATGCTTTAATGACCATCAGGTAAGCTTGTCTGAGATCATAACATGCAAGTAAGCTTTAATAAGCATACTGTTAAAGAATTGCTAACATTGAAGCCTTTCTTTTGTTGCCATGCAGAGATTTAACTAGATAATGTATAAGCGTTGGTATTGAAATGCATATGACGGTATTTGTAATAAAGGACAGGATTACATTATTTTAAGAAGCTCATTACACTTGGAGACTTCCAGTGATCTCTGAGGGCTTTACCCATAAACTAAACAGAATGCCATTCATGTGTGGTCCATAACCTGTACAGTAATCCTTTAAGCAATGTATCTTGAGCTTGTTTCTTGTTTGCTTTTCATTTTTACTTTGATCATGTTTTCCCCATGAAACAAGTAGATAGTTGTCAGGCAGCAGGTCTTTTTTGGATAAGAAACATTTTTACAAGTGGGGGCATCACAGAGATTGCTACTTTCAGCATGTTACTTGGTACTTTAATAAAGCTGAATATAAATTATAATTAGAACTGCAGTGCAAGGAGAAGCAGTTTGAGTTGGGTGCTGCTTGTTTTTCTTATACTTGATTTTGACTGGCATTCCAGTAATGTATTTAAAAAGTAATTTATTTTTTCATGCCTCACAACCTTTTTGTTTCCATCGAGATATTAAGTAAGCTGTCATGCAGCTAATGCATTGAAATATTTGTATTCTTTTACACTTCATTTGTCTTGATTGGACTCTCATAATGAGGGTTTGGCACCCAGGGCAGCATATTTAATTAAAGTTAGTTTTTGTGGTTTTGAGCATAGCTCCTCCCCTTTCTAGTTGGCCACACCCCTTCCCATTGACCCCACCCATTCAGCTATCTCCTGCAGCCCCCCTTTGATTTGAAGTCACCAGCCACCACTGCGTATTGAGTACTTAGACCTATATATTGAAAAGCTAGAAAATGGCTTTATCAATACAGGGGTCTTTCAGAAATCATGTTCCAAATCATGTTCCAAGCTTTTCAGTTCTATTCCAATTATATGATGTGATGTCACCCATTAACTATGTTGCATTGCTAGTCTCATTTGCATATACCTTTTTAAGTGTAACACTGCTTGTTCTTCTTACAATATATTTAGAATAAACATATTTTACTCATGGGATGTCAACATGACACATTATTCACACACATAAACTATGTTACAGTGGAAATGTAAATGCCATATTAACACCTCAACTTAAATATGTGAGGCACACATTAAGTAACAAATAGTGCTCCATAAACCTGAGCAGTTTATCTTAGAGTTTATGACTGATGTTGGTGTGAGGCCTCTATGGGGATTCAGTTATACAAGGGGTCACATTCTCAAAGGTATGCTGTCAGTATAACTGTTAATTTATAGTATTACAAGTTTTTGAAAAGAGCACTATGTCATTGTTGCAGACCAGAGTAGCATGGCATATTTGGCTTGAGATGTAATGACATATATGTCAGCGTGCTGTGCGCATCTCTGCTTTTCATGCATACTGATGGCTAATATGACAATAAATTCACAAGTAATAACAGTATCTTATCTGATAAATTGGGTACTGCAAACATACTGACACTGTATGATGGACATACTGGCCCATACATGGCCTTCTATTTATATCATCAATATATGGATATTAGGACATTGAGAATGTTACATGATCATGACAGTACACTTGTTACACAAAGTATAAATAACTCCTATGGGCTATATCTTCTGGCAATTGCATTGTAATAACAAATGTACTGTAGGGTGATATACTTTGAACAAACATTTCTCATGTCCTTTCACATATGTTTTGATTATTTTAATTACATATCATATACTCTGTTTATCATTATGTAGTTGCAAAACTCTGTGTTTTATTACAGACCTGTTTTGTACATGGCTGTGATGTATGTTAGACACCATTTTGTACATTATTATGGATTGAATTTGTGCCTTTCAGCACATACAGTGTTACAGTTGAATAAGGTCATACAATATTGTGGTATCACATACATAACTATTACCACATGTAGCTTGTGTAAGTTTGTATGACATGTTATATAATCATTGATTTTGGGTGAATGCCTATTATGAATGTATATTTTTTTTCTCCTGTCTTGAACTGTGACACAGTGTGGGACCCATGACAGCTCACCAACCGTGCACCAGAAATGACAACATGCCAGACCACTGTCAAGCAACTCTGACTCCAAGAATCATGAGAATGACCATGACTGGGAGGATGGCAATCACAGACTGGGACCTACATGTGCCATTGCTCCTGCTGCTCATCATAGGAGATATCCACCACCATGCCAGGGAGATAATTTTCAGAACCATATCTGGTGCATAGTGACAGACATCTTCCAGACACAGACGAAGGACCTGATGAGCAACTTCTTTCAGGACATGGCACAGTATATGTGTGACTCCTTCCAGGAAATAGCTAGAGACTTCTTTCATGATGTTCAACCACATCAGGCTGGCCTCTAGGACTATAAATATTGTCTGCAATCCACTTATGCAATGCTGTCACCATGATATTTTCCATACCAAGCTATTTACAGTATAGGCACAATTGTGCAGCCATTGCATATTGCTGTCATGATTTTCTGACATACATTATAATGTACACTGCACGTATCATGGCATATGAGGCATTATGTTGCAGCTGCAGTATGACATACATTACCAAATTACACATGCAGTAAACAATATTATTTACTTGATCATACTGTCACTACTGCATACAATGTTCCATATGGGCAGGGGTGCTACTCCTTAAATTTGTGTGTGTGTGCATGTGTGTGTGTCTCTGTGTGTGTGTGTACTCCTATGCATGCAGTGCAGCATAATGTTAAGTCCAATATACTCTGACCCTATATGTGACAGATATGACTGTTGTAGTTAGCATAATGCAAGTGAGACATGATTGTTCTGCTTGTGTTATTTCAGTAACTCACATAATACATTATTCCTATAGTTTTCACATAACACAGTGAGGTGAGTTTGGTGTGTTTATTTGTGTATGTTATCCATACATATGCATTGCACCCATTGCTGTATTAAATGTTGCTGTCTTATGTCTGTTCAACAGCATGACAGGTCCTTGCTTATGTGATTTATATAACATTGTTGTGTGATGCTGTCACACTGGCATGATGGCCTTGTGTGGTATGTAGTGGCAAATATTATGCCATGTTGTATGACATTACTGTGACTGGTATATATGAGCATGTATCCTTCACATAGTGCATAGACATTCACTTGTCCATCAGTTAATATACAAAGGTAATGATTTCTTTAGCATCCTTCATGACTTCCTTGTTTGTCCATATCTCGCACTGATGAAGAGCTGGTCTTTTTGATAATAGCTTATATTATGACTTACATACATGTCCCTGTTCATGAATTTGTAGTACATACACACTGCTTTACATGGATGTACATGTGTATGACCGTATTATGATTGGCACACAAATACCCTTGTGCTATGTGACTGGTTATGTGCACTTATTCCATTTTTCTTTGCTCTACTTTTGTTCACATGACTGTCCTTTGATCAGTGTTACACACATGTATGGTGCTACTTATCTCAGTAACGGTGATTGTTGCACCTGCTATATTATATTTGGATGGCACTTGATACACACACACACACACACACACACACACACACACACATATATAGCATTTCTGCACAGATGTGGGTCTGTGTTGTCCATTTCCCTTCCCCCCATATAGCTTTAACCTATATGTTGCACATATAGATGGCATGTTATATGTATGTGTACCTTCAACTACATTATCATCATTGTCATGTAGGTTTACTGGTACAATATTACTTTGTGACACCATGTTGGGTATCATGCACATACAAGGCATGTGCATGCAAGATGGAGGCAATTGATTTGATTCAATCATTGTTATACTTGTGTTGAGCATTATCCAAGGATTTGTATACTTCCTTTCTATGCACAGACTGACATTCCTTAGCTGTCATTAGTCATATATGTATTACCATTTACATTATATTCCATGCCATCAATGTGAGTATGTGTGCTGAAACCTCTTATTGCATCATGTTATTCCATTTCAAGTCACACATATTCATCAAATACCCATAACTTTCAGCTCTCCAAATTTTTGCAAAAGACTAGATTTTTGCCTTATACTTTTGGTCTATTCCTTATAACATTTGTGGTTTTCTGGTAAATCACAAAGGACTGACATCACTGAATAATGACATACATTTGAGTTTCAGAGTTCATGTCCTTCTGAAAATGCATGCTAACAACAATCCTACTATTCTTGCAACTTTCTAAGTTTATGAGTGATATTTAAAATATGTACCAATTTTTGGGTCTTTGTATCCCCCTCCCAATTATTTTAAGCTTTGTCCATATTTTCTGCACTGAGAGGTATAGAGGTATGTGTATACCTGACAACCCATTTGTATTGCCTCTGACATGGCATATGTCTTTGACATATGGATCCCATTTTGCCTGTGTTTGAATTGTGTACACTTATTTTTGTATTACACAGCCACATTCTTGCTTTGCTAGGGTACTGCTTTTTGGCACTGTGCTTGATTGTTTATTTTTCACATACAGTGTTGGTGGTTCTAGTCTGCCTTCCACTAGTCTTCTCCTGCATTTGCTCATCCTTGCTGTTGTTTGACTTGCACTGCTGATAGCCTAGTGGATGATTGTATTTAATATCCACTATGCACTGCAATGACTGCACTCCCCATTTAGTTTTCTCTGACACACACCTACCATCGGTCATAC
Organism: Protopterus annectens; assembly: GCF_019279795.1. NCBI lineage: Eukaryota > Metazoa > Chordata > Ceratodontiformes > Protopteridae > Protopterus > Protopterus annectens. Next base: position 976,919,640 of record NC_056727.1, on the reverse strand, counting down.
ACATTCTGGTATGACTGAGACACAGTCTGCAACATCTCGGCAATGAGATGTACATTGCTACATATGTATTTTTGTGTTTCATCATGGCTGGTGTGCATCCCTACTCTGTCTGTCCATTTTCCTTCAGCCGTGTTGTATAGTCTGCATGTGTGCTGTCTGCTTACCTTACCCTTCCTTTATGTGTATTTCCAACCTTTGTCTGTCATGTTTTGTGATATTTGTTATATGTTTATACCTGCTCTTTTGCCCTTCTCCCTTTTCCATGACTTTTTCATTCCTTCTATTCTCCAAAAATGAGGCCTATTCCCACCAAAAAAATTGCAGATGCCCCTCTGACTTTCCCTCAGACCTTTCTATTCCATCATATCTCTTGTGTGCCCCTCTGCGACACCCTCACCCCATATCTACTTTTCTATTACACTATTTCCTTGAGTGGGTACATTACTTGTACTCCTCGAACATATCCTGCACCATTGTTAGCTACTGTTAGTTATGGAGAAAGTGGCGGTGTTTGCCCTTTGCCTTACTTAATTCATTTTTCATTAGAAATTTTGCAGATTACATTGGATTTCACAAGTAGTACTGAGCGTATTTACATATGTCCATCTATGAATTATGATGATATCCATAATTATTTGCGGATGTTTGTCACTTTCCAGACAGACTGATGCACATTTCTATTCCTTCAGTAATTTTCACTTATAACAGGAAGTTAACTTTTTTTGGCATACAGATGTGATGTGACTGCTTGAGGTTGCGCTGACATTGCTATTATGTCTGCTTTGTACTGACACATTCTCGATACACATATTTGCAAATTACTTTGTTATCAACTATTTTTGTGTGGAACTCAGCACACCACCGGATTCCACAAACTTCATGAAATCTGACCCATTCTGTTAGCTTTCAGTTTGATTCATAAACTAAGCGGCTGAGAGGTATGGGGGTGAAACTCATGTATGTATTAATTAATTTGACTACTGTGACAACTGGGGAGAGATGGGTGAAGGCTGCCAGCCTAGTCAAATAGAATTTAATATATACTTCTATCAACTGTATAAATAAATGTAAAATACAGGCTTGTGTTTTTAAATGTAAGAAAACACTGTGAAATGTGGAACTGCAAAATATGTGATAACATTGCACTCTACTGGTCCAGTGAAGCATGTTGTATCCATTCATGTTAGAATTCGGCCCGAGGACGGCTGGATAAAGATTTCATGCCCATTGTTTTAAGGCTAAAGTTTATGACTAGAATTTAGATATGGAAGGTGCTTTATTGCTTTAGTTTCTGTTAGTATATACATGTGAAATGTCTTCTATTGTTGTAAGTTTCTGTGCAAGTGTTAGATTGCTAAATAATGCAGGTTGTGGACTGAGAACTCAGACCAGGTGTTAAGATGATGCAATATGAATACTGGGAAAAACCTAAGTGTCAAAAATGATGTAATTTGGGGATGGACCCAGCAAACATGTTTGTTAGTAATGTTTAAATTCTATTTCTCACAGGAGACCTGTGCATTTTGATCTGGACATCTAACTTATCAGCACTATGCTTATGCTCACATGTAAGTTTTTAGCACTGTGATATCTTGTAGGAATAGTTAAAGCTTGTAAAGATTAATTAGGTATTTTTCTTTGAAACCAGACCTGTCCTACTGTATTATTTTAAGTTTCTGTGTGATCTGTGAAGTCTTAGATATCTCTGTGGTGTAGTAGTTTTGTCTTGTGTTTTAATTATTTATTATTAAATATTTTTAAAGCCTTCTACCTGTAGCTGCTTTGTGTAGAGATGAAGTATGCTTTAGAATTCATTATATAGTTATAGTTTACTGTCTAAGCCCTTCCAATAAGCCTTAGACTGCATAGTCACATTACCACTGGATATTAATATTTCACAGTAATAATTGGACACCCTTTTAAGGGCCTTTTAGTAACTGATATTATTAACTGGGTAGTGGCAGTAATTACTACCGTATAGTCTGGGTAAAGGGGCACAGATGGAGAATCTGTGTCAGCCTTTCCCAGGAGTGTCTGTGAAGTTGTATAAATACTTATCTCAAAGTGTGTGTCTTGTGTCAGCTACTTGGGCAGGGACATGAAGCGCTGGTTGGACAGAGTGGGTACTGGAGGTTCTAGCTTGCCCGGTTAGGCTGAGACCTGGACCCTATAGCTGTGCCAGTGGGGAGTCTTATTGGGGACTTAGTGAGCAAGGGAGCAGCCAGCCCCAGACTGACTGTGATCTCTGTGTGCACTTAAGAGAAATTGTACTTTACTGTGTGTATTAGTTATCCATTCCTCCTCTAGGAGACAACCTCCCTGGTGTCAGTGGTGAGGATTGAGGCTCCTTGATTCCTAGGCCAGGGCATGGTTGTCACAAGTGTTTGGCAGTGGTGGGATCTACTTCACATACTAATTGGCTTGTAGTGGTGTGGGTAGAGCAAATTCCTGTAGCTTATGTACAGTGATCTCTAAAAGTGTTTTGTACTCTAAAGCAGCCAAGCAGTGTATACCAAGAGTTCAGATCGCAATTGTTTATTTCTGTTGTTAGCTTAGTGTTAGTCAGGGTGAGCAGGCAGCATGTCAGCAGAAGAGTACGGAAAGCTGACAAGGAGCCAGCTGGCGGAGATGTGCCAGGCTAGGGAACTGGTGCATGGAAACCTGACTAAGGCAGACCTGATTGCAGCATTGGTTACAGCTGCATCAGAAAACAGCAGCCTGGAGGATAATCAGACTGGCAGTGGAGATCCAATATTCTCAGAGAATGGACAGCTCAACCTTTCTGCAGTGGACTTAAAAATCCAGCTGGAGCTAAAGAGACTTGAGTTGGAGGCCAGGCGTGTGGAACTGGAAGCAGCCAAGAGAATGAGGAGCCCAGAAGCTGAAGAACAGGAATGGCAGACAAAGCATGAGAGGGAAATGCTGACTCTTTGCCAAAGTCATGGAGGTAATGGGGAAGGGAGTAACCGGACCGCAAAAGCATAAAAGGTCAGTAAATTTCTTCCATAGTTTAAAGAGGAGGATAATTTTGAAAGCTTCATTCATATGTTTGAGCGGATATGTAAACAGTATGAAGTTGACCAAAGGCTCTGGGTACAGTTCCTGACCTCCTCACTCCATGGTAAAGCTGTAACATCTTTAGCAAATATGCATGACACTGACTATTTTGATTATACTGCTGTAAAAATACATTTGTTAGAATGTTTTAAGCTAACACCTGAAATGTATAGGAAAAAGTTTTGTGAGCATAGACGCAAGGCTGATGAAAATGTATGTGAATATGTTGTTGAACTGAGCACTTATTTTCATAGCTGGGTGAGTGGATGTCAGGTCACCACTTTTGAAGGGCTGGCAGACCTTTTGGTAAGGGAACAAGCCCTTAGCACTTTGCCTGAAGACATGAGGATCTGGTTAGCTGATAGACAGTGTGCTACTTCAGAGGAGTTGGGGAAGAAGTGAGACCTATACCTAGCAAGCAGGGCAGCCCAGCACAGGAAAGGAACCCCCAGTACTTCTCATGGGACTAAAGGAACTCATGGTGGGCAGCACAGATTGCCCCAACAGAATCTGCCAGTAGCAGTGGAAGCCACTAGTCCAGGTACATGTCCAGGAGCTAGGGTTAAATGTTTTGAATGCAACCAGTGGGGCCATGTGGCATACAGATGTCCACGGAGGCAAGGTGGGGAACCAAAGATGAGAGAGCTAGTAAGTGGGAAAGACAAAATGTCAATAGTAGGTTGTCTTGAGACAAATGGGGTATGGAACTACCATCCTGCAGATGTCCTGAGAGGGAAGGATTTGGATGAGGCAGTACCATATACTTATGCAGTTAAATGCAGTGAGGCTAGGAGACAAGCATGTGGGTCTGGTAGCCTGGGGGAGACCCAGACAGACTGCATACATGCAGCCAGGACTGCTGAGGTGGTTACTTCAAGGAGTGAGCTACACTGTAGCAGTGAGACTGAATGTGAGCCACAGCTGCTTGTGGGTACTGATGTTCCCTTGGACAGGGTAACTGCAAAGGTAGAGGTGAGTAGTAGTACCCAGGTTGACAGTGAGGCACCGCTGTTAGAGGATGCCAGACTTCCTGTGGAAGGGGAGCTGGGAAGGGTTACAAGGAGAGACTTGAGACAGGCTCAGCTCTCAGACCTTACATTGAAAGGCCTGAGGCAGGTACCTATGGAGGCACCTGATTTTCAATGGAAGGGGGAATCTGTATACTGGAACAAACGGTTAATATACAGAAAGTGGACCCCTGAGGGAAGGCTAGAAGGTGAGAGAGTACATCAGTAGGTAGTGCCTAGAGCTTACCATCTGGTGCTTCTAGCCATAGCCCATGATATTCCCTTTGCAGGTCATATGGGCATAAAACATGCAAAGAGGCGTATTATGTAAAACTTCTATTGACCTGGAATTTCCAGAGATGTAACAGGGTACCGCAGGACCTGTGAGCAGTGCCAAAAGGTAGGCAAGGCAGGAGGCAAGGTGAGAGCTCCTTTAATGCCTTTGCCTGTGATTGAGGAGCCATTTCAGAGGCTAGCTATGGATATTGTGGGTCTCTGGGTACTCCAAGTTCCACAGGGAAAAAGTATATCCTAGTGATTGTAGAGTATGCTACACGATACCCCGAGGCAGTGGCTTTGTCCTCCATTGAGGCTGAAAAGGTGGCAAATGCTTTGCTAGAGATTGTCAGTAGGGTAGGAAGGATGGCAGCAACATGTTCTGTGTGGATTACAGGAAATTAAATAGACACACAGAGTCAGATGCTTACTCCATGCTCAGGATAGATGAGGCCCTAGAGCAGCTGGGTGGGGCTAAGTATCTTACAACCATTGATCTTAACAAGGGTTACTGGCAGGTGCCCTTGACTCCCAGTGCTAAAGAGAAGTCAGCCTTTGTGGCTCCTTTTGGCTTGTATGAGTTCACAAAGATGCCCTTTGGGATGATGAATGCCCCAGCAACTTTCCAAAGGTTGGTAAGCCATATCTTAACAGGAGCAGGAGGGTTTGCCCTTGCTTTCATGGATGATATTGCTATCTACAGCCATTCCTGGCAAGAGCACCTTCAGCATGTCAGGGAGGTGCTGGGCAGACTACAAAGGGCAGGGTTGACCATTAAGCCGAGCAAATGTCAGGTGGGAATGGCAGAGGTCTCCTACCTAGGACATAAAGTGGGGAGTGGCAAGATAAGGCTAGAACCTGCCAAAGTGGAAGCTGTTCAGGCATGGCCTGCACCTGTTACCAAAAAGCAGGTGAGGGCATTCTTGGAGACAGCAAGGTACTACAGAAAGTTCATTCCTAGTTATAGTACCATAGCTGCTCTCCTCACAGACCTGACAAGGAAGAACAGGCCAGATAAGATAGTGTGGACCCCAGCATGTGAGCAGGCATTTCAGAAGCTTAAGGAAGCTTTGGGAGGACCCCCTGTGTTAGCCAGTCCAGACTATAGCAAAGAATTTGTTGTGCAGGTGGATGCTTCAAACTATAGGGTGGGGGCTGTACTTAGCCAGATTTCTTCAGTGGGAGAAGAGCACCCAGTGGTTTACTTCAGTCATAGGCTCCAACCCAGGGAGGAATGCTATGCAGCAGTAGAAAAGGAATGTCTAGCCATAGTGTGGGCACTACAAAAACTTCAGCCTTATCTGTATGGAAGACAATTCACTGTGATGACAAATCACAACCCTCTAACATGGTTAAACAGAGCCAGTCAGCAAAATGCCAAGTTGCTAAGATGGAGTCTGGGGTTGCAAGCATATGATATGTCAGTGCAGCACCACAGTGGGAGTAGCAATACCAATGCAGATGGGCTCTCAAGACAGGGAATGGGGTGAGGTACACCCAGATAGACCTGACACTCTCAAGCGACGTTTCTCAAGGGGCACTTGAAAAACTTGCTTGAGTTCCCTGGGGGGGGGGGTGTGATGACTGGGGAGAGATGGGCGAAGACTGCCAGCCTAGTCAAATAGAATTTAATATATAAGTCTATCAACTGTATAAATAAATATAAAATACAGGCTTGTGTTTTTAAATGTAAGAAAACACTATGAAATGTGGAACTGCAAAATATGTGACAACATTGCACTCTACTGGCCCAGTGAAGCATGTTGTATCCTTTCATGTTAGAATTCGGCCCGAGGGCGGTTGGATAAAGATTTCATGCCCATTGTTTTAAGGCTAAAGTTTATGACTAGAATTTAGATATGGAAGGTGCCTTATTGCTTTAGTATCTGTTAGCATATACATGTGAAATGTCTTCTATTGCTGTAAGTTTCTGTGCAGGTGTTAGATTGCTAAATAATGCAGGTTGTGGCCTGAGAACTCAGACCAGGTGTTAAGATGATGCAATATGAATACTGGGAAAACCTAAGTGTCAAAAATGATGTAATTTGGGGAAGGACCCAGCAAACATGTTTGTTAGTAATATTTAAATTCTATTTCTCACACGAGACCTTTGCATTTTGATCTAGACATCTAACTTATCAGCACTCTGCTTATGCTCACATGTAAGTTTTTAGCACTGTGATATCTTGTAGGAATAGTTAAAGCTAGTAAAGATTAATTAGGTATTTTTCTTTGAAACCAGACCTGTCCTACTGTATTATTTTAAGTTTCTGTCTGATCTGTGAACTCTTAGATAGCTATGTGGTGTAGTACTTTTGTCTTGTGTTTTAATTATTTATTATTAAATATTTTTAAAACCTTCTACCTGTGGCTGCTTTGTGTAGAGATGAAGTATGCTTTAGAATTCATTATATAGTTATAGTTTACTGTCTAAGCCCTTCCAATAAGCCTTAGACTGTATAGTCACATTACCATTGGATATTAATATTGCACAGTAATAATTGGACACCCTTTTAAGGGCTTTTTAGTAGCTGATATTATTAACTGGGTGGTGGCAGTAATTACTACTGTATAGTCTGGGTAAAGGGGCACAGCTGGGGAATCTGTGTCAGCCTTTCCCAGGAGTGTCTGTGAAGTTGTATAAATACTTATCTCAAAGTGTGTGTGTCTTGTGTCAGCTACTTGGGCAGGGACACGAAGTGCTGGTTGGACAGAGAGGGTACTGGAGGTTCTAGCTTAACCAGTTAGGCTGAGACCTGGACTCTATAGCTGTGCCAGTGGGGAGTCTTATTGGGGACCTGGAGAGCATGGGAGCAACCAGCCCCAGACTGACTGTGATCTCTGTGTGCACTTAAGGGAAATTGTACTTTACTGTGTGTATTAGTTATCCTTTCCTCTTCTAGGAGACAACCTCCCTGGTGTCAGTGGTGAGGATTGAGGCTCCTTGATTGCTGGGCCAGGGCACAGTCGTCACAACTACAATCAAAGTTCTGCAGTGTACAGTCGTACAAGTGGCTTTAATCAATGGTCACATGCACTCAGTTGTCTCTGATTTCAAAAGTTTCTCAGATTTTTTTTGTATCATATTTTGGTCTGCTCCTTATAAGGTATGTGTATTTTCTGGCAAACAAGTAAGAATTGCGGTTTCTAAACAATAATATAGACAATTGAGTTTCTTCTCTAATAGCATTCAAAAAGCATGTTAATGCAAAGCTTGTTATGCTAGTACGTTCTTTACATATATTATTATTTTAGCTTACTCTATGATTAACGAGCAAAGAGGTTGAGAACTTTGGGGTAAGTGGAATGAGTTACACACTGTAGTCTGACAGCTGTGAGCTGAGAAGATAAATCTGTGTACACCACTTAGTTATGTATGCATTCATTCATTTGACTGCAATCAAATATCTGATGTGTACTGTTATACAAGAGTATGTAATCATGGTTACATATGCATGTATAGAGTGTCGATGCTGTCAGTTGCCCCTGATTTCACAGAACTTTTTTCTATTTTTTTTTTAATTTTATTTTTACCTTACACTCTGGGCTGTTCCTCATAAAGTTTGTTGCTTTTTTCTGTCAAGTCAATGAGGATTGCAGTCACTAAATAATGATGATGTTAAACTTTAATATTTAGTCATTAAAAAGGCATGCTAATGCAAAGCCTGTTATTCCCAGAGGTACGACCTCATTTGGTGCCCCCACAACTTACCTGAAGAGAAAAAAAAACATGCAAAACATATTATTGTACCAACTTTCTACATTTGTAAGAACATTTTAAACGTCGTCTCTGCCCCACAACTTCAAGTCACTAAATAATGACATACATTGGAGTTTTAGACATCATATTCTTCAAAAATGCATATTAATGCAAAACATGTTATTCTAGCAAGTTTTTGAGTTACAAGAGCAATATTTTAAACTTTGTGTCTCCCTAAGCCCACCAACTTCAACTCTCAAAATACTGATAGACATTTGAGTTTCAGAATTCATATCCTTCAGAAAACTGCATACTAATGTAAACATATTATTCTAGCAACTTTTTTTATGTTTATAAGAGGCTTTTTTCATTTCTCCCCATTACCATTAACCTACTAGGCTAGTGATAAAGAATGAGCACTCTTTCCACCAGGCAGTAACACTGCAGGCTTAAGTAAAATAGGAATTAAAAATAAAATATTGGTGACTGTTATGAGCCTTTCTGTTGTCATCTACAGACTCACTCCACACAATTTACAATAAAAAAAAAAAACAGCCACCCAATCAGACGCCTTTGAAGTAGTACCTGAGGCTCATCTCTTATGTAAATTGGAGGGGTGAGAAAGCACCCATGTAAAGTGATGTTTTTGGGTGCAGAAAGTACTCAGGACCACAGAAAGGAGTTAAAAATTGGAATGGCATTTTACCTTAAAGTAAAAACTATAAGTAAAATCATTTGTATTCATTTTTTACCCTTCTAAGTTAATGCATGAGGCTGCTGCCCATTTCACCTGCCCTCTTCTGTGCTACTGGTTATTCCAGATAGTTTGTAAATATATAAAAGCAATAGCTACTGGCAGTTTTGGTCCTTTTTCCACCATTATTTTTTCGCTTTCTCCTTGAATGATAAGAAGTTGAAACATTTGTGGTGGAAGATTCTGCAGCAGTTTGCATTTTATTCTGACAGCAGTGAATTAAGATGATAAATTCCTGTGTGACAGTTATTTAGGTATTCATTCACTTGATCGCATTCAACACCTGTGGTGTACAGTCACATTCATTTAAGTGACTGTAATTGATGACCACATCTGTGTGTGGTGGGTTAAAATAAATTACTGTGGCCAATTGTTATCATTTTTATTTTATTACTTTATATACGCTAAGAAGGACCATAGCTCACTGCAAATGCTTACTTTCAAAAATTACTTTTAATAGAAAACAGATAAAAATGAACCCCTGAGGGTTAAAACTATTTTATACACAGGTTAAACGCTTTCATCTGCTAACTGCAGACTTCATCAGAACAATCAAGTAAGTATTTGCAGTTAGCTACGGTCGTTCTTACCATACATTTGGTATATATTTTTGGTTATTTGGTCGCATATACACTTACAGCTTGGTATTTTATTACTTTCTGTTATCTGAGGTATATGCAACCAATAAAGTTGTTTTTAATTGCTGGGTACAGGGATTGATTGTGGATGAAGATGATTGACACTGCTGTCATTTGTTCAAGATAAGCAGTTATTCTAGCATTAGGTAAGTAGTGCGCATATATGTTTTTTCATTTTCCATCACAGTCAAACATTAACATTCTGCACAATTTTTCTGTGGTGGTCTAGGCTGATTGTGTATGATAGCAACAGCTTATTGTCTAGGTGTCACATTGAATAGTGCTGTCATCTAATAGTTCTTCGTTTTCCTGTTGAGCTTTTTGCTATTCATTCCTTCTGTGTAGAGTCTGCATGTACTCGCTGTCTCTGTATGGGTTTTAGTTTTATGCAGGTATTGTTTTGGTTTCTTTTTCAAGGCCCTCTGCTGTATGATATTTTTATCTGACCATTTCTGTTTTTACTTTCATCACAATCTAACACCAGAGCAATACATAGAAGATAATTATGTTTTTATAGAGATATGAAGGAAGCAACTATTCTGAGATAGGATATATATAGCCTTCATGTTATCTTCTCAGTTTATGGGGAAATGCTGTTTTCTTAACAATGAACATTAAACTTTAGACACAACTTATTTTTCCCTTGAGAAAAAATAAGACAATTATCTTTCCTCACTCATGATTTTTTTTGTTCAGATCATCAATAAATCAAAAGGTTGTAAAAAGCTCCAAGATGCACTTCAGAGAATCTGCAATTCTATAACTTCTGTGGGCATTGCAGTCCCCATACCCCTGACTTAATTCAGCTATTTCCTCCACATATAATTACAGTAGAGGTTTGTTCAGTTTGGGTTAAAAACGTGGAGTACATAAAAAGTAAGGCAAAGTGTAAAAAGCAAGAAAAAAGTAATTGGATGGTGTGGGGCTATGATGATGGAAAATAGGGAAGAGTATTCAGGAAGTGCAGGGAAGACTAGTGGGACAAAGGGTTGCCCATGGATTCTTTTGTCTAGGGGTCCATTTTACCCATGGCTGGCCTTGTCAATTGTAGTCTGACATCTAAGGTGCATATAGTCAGTAAACTGGTTATAAATGAGTGGCTACATACTGGAGCAGTCTACGGATGAAAGTGAATAACTCCTTCTGTTGTCTGACCACTGGTAATGGTCATCAACCTGCTGTAATAGAGCAACCCTGCCCCAATGCATTTAGCCCAGTCCATTCAGTTGCTTTCTGCAGCCATCCTTTTCTTTGAATTTACCAGACCCCACTGGTTGAATACCCACCACCACCTTATCCAGCTGCACTATTTTTCTTCACTATCTTCGTTTCCAGAAATTTTTGATAACTGTATTTCTTGTTGTTCTGGGTCTATATCATAAGTCCAAACACTGAATTGTCCGAATGCCGAAACTTCAAACTGGGAAGTTCAAACTTTCAAAATAGGGAAGCCGCGGAACACCGAATTATTTCCCAGGGAAAAAATATGGTGGGCCATTTCCATGGGTTTGCTATTTCCTCCACTGTGGTGTGAGCTTGGAGTTGGTATATTTAAATAGAGGGGTGTGGGGGGCACAGCCCCCCACTTTAGAAAGAGTTTGAAGTGTTTGGTTTTTTTTTTTTGTTGTTTGTTTGTTTTGTGCAGGAACAGTGATTTTTTTTCCCTGGGAAAAAAATTGCTGTTCTGAGCATTCAAACTTCTTGCGTTTCGAAGTTCCGGGTTTGATATTTATATAGTAAAACTTATGACAGTTCAACTATATGATATAGACTCATTGTTCTGCCTAAAAAATAACTGAATAAATAAAAACGATCAAATACCAAAACACGATAAGGCCACCCAGATCACTGTAGCTCGAGCAGGAACCGAGTAAGGAAACTACCTTACACAGATATCTGTAGTTCAAAATCCACACCTTGATCCAAATGAACACAGGTTTATTGCAACCAGAAAAGCAACACAGGTTAAGCGCTTTCATCCACACTAAGCAGACTTCTTCAGAACCAATTAATGCAATTAGCTAGGTGCATTTATAAAGCAGATTTGGCGCCAAAAAACAATTAACATACTGAATACTACATGTCTAAAACATCACATACTCACACAGTTACATCAATACTCCTAGTTTAAAATACTAACTATTGTACATAATAAAACAAAAAACATATTACATATTAAAATGTGCTACATATGTACAAAAAACATGTAAAAAACATGTGTAAAAAACATCATCATCCCTATCCTGAACTTGGGTATAAAATATCTACATAAAAAATATATATATATCATAGTTGTGGATCTAACCCCGATCTAAAAGAAGAAAGGGTTTAATACTGATGCTTTCATTTAAACCCGGCCAAGAGGTGGCATCACACAATATCTGCCACTTGGTCTCTAAACACGACAATCCTGTCTTCCAATTACCCCCATATTCATTCACCTCAATTTTGTCAATAATTTTAAAAGTGAAACTATGTTGGGGACCCTTCTCACTAATGTGCTTACTTAATGCATTCTTTGTATCCACTTTGTTGATTTTATATACATGCTCATATATACGGGTCTTAAGCTTCCTTTCCGTCTTGCCAATGTAGTAAGCCTGGCAACAAGAACAGGAAGCCAAATATACCACCCGCATAGAGTTGCAATTTCCTTTTTTACCATAGCATATAGTTTTATTGTAATTGCCCAATTTTGTGATCTTATTAATATTGATGTATTGACAATACTTACATCTACCACATTTACTAGTGTGTTCATCATTGTTACCCCTAACCTGTTTTGTCAACTTTCCACCTTCAATAATTCTCTTAAGGTTCACCGAGGTTTTAAATACACTAACAGGGTGGTCACCTAACACCGTGGCAATGCTATCAGAACTCATAAAAACATCCCAATGTCTTTTCAAAATCTCCTTAACTATGGTAAAAAAGGAAATTGCAACTCTATGCGGGTGGTATATTTGGCTTCCTGTTCTTGTTGTCAGGCTTACTACATTGGCAAGACGGAAAGGAAGCTTAAGACCCGTATATATGAGCATGTATATAAAATCAACAAAGTGGATACAAAGAATGCATTAAGTAAGCACATTAGTGAGAAGGGTCCCCAACATAGTTTCACTTTTAAAATTATTGACAAAATTGAGGTGAATGAATATGGGGGTAATTGGAAGACAGGATTGTCGTGTTTAGAGACCAAGTGGCAGATATTGTGTGATGCCACCTCTTGGCCAGGTTTAAATGAAAGCATCAGTATTAAACCCTTTCTTCTTTTAGATCGGGGTTAGATCCACAACTATGATATATATATATTTTTTATGTAGATATTTTATACCCAAGTTCAGGATAGGGATGATGATGTTTTTTACACGTTTTTTACATGTTTTTTGTACATGTGTAGCACATTTTAATATGTAATATGTTTTTTGTTTTACTATGTACAATAGTTAGTATTTTAAACTAGGAGTATTGATGTAACTGTGTGAGTATGTGATGTTTTAGACATGTAGTATTCAGTATGTTAATTGTTTTTTGGCGCCAAATCTGCTTTATAAATGCACCTAGCTAATTGCATTAATTGGTTCTGAAGAAGTCTGCTTAGTGTGGATGAAAGCGCTTAACCTGTGTTGCTTTTCTGGTTGCAATAAACCTGTGTTCATTTGGATCAAGGTGTGGATTTTTGAACTACAGATATCTGTGTAAGGTAGTTTCCTTACTCGGTTCCTGCTCGAGCTACAGTGATCTGGGCTGCCTAAAAAATACTCTGCAATTGCATGCTCATGTTCATTACTGTTATTGTCTATTTCCTGCCTCTCAATAACTTTTTATTTTCTCGAGCACACTTAAATCACAAGCTGCCCTTTTTGCTTGCATTTGTATCAGTCTACTTCACAATTTCAATGGTAAGCTTGTGCTGCACACATGTTAAACCTGCACTTCATACATTCATTAACCAAGTGATTGTTTCCCCTGCAAAAGTAACACATTTTAGGTTGTCCTGGATATCTCAGTGTCGACTTATCTCATCTGTATTAATGATAAATGTTGCATAACCTTATTCACCTCCTTTAAAATAACCCACATATCCCATGCCCTATTCCTCCTAACTCTTTAATCATAATTTTTTGTATCATTATATATTCCTTTCATGTGTGTATTAAAAAAAATCTTATATATGATTCCATTGTAACATCAGTTCTAAACTGTATAGTCAATGTCTTTTTCATAGTATTCATCATTCCAGTGAAAATGCATTCATTTCATGGAAATACATTTCTTTTTCTTTGTAGTTTGTTCATGAATTGTTTTATTCTTTCAAAGTCTCAAATGTAATATCACAAAAGTTCTCTGCTAAACATTCATAAGACTTCACTCTTGCTCCTCCAACCTGTGGTTCTGGTTGCAAAATGGTATTGCTGTCCATCCTTACTCCCTCTACTAAATAGAGTAGGTGGATTACCCCGGTGCACTGGCTTATTTCCCTCTAGTCAGTATGCATACTACCTTGGGCTTCATTGAAAAAAGGTTTATGACTTAACAGGATTGTCGCCTCACAGCAAGAGGTTCTTCCATTCGATTCTCGGCTGGGGCACCTTCTGTGTGGAGTCTGCATGTCCTCCCCGTGGTCGAGTGACATTAAAGACATGCAAGTAGGTGCATGTGTGAATGGGCGTGCCTTCTTTGAAGGTTGGGTGTCGGGTTGGCAACTTGGCACCGTAAAATTCCACTGCCAATCATTAGCAGACGGGAGTTCCGCTGTGGCGACCCCAAACTGGGAAAAGCTGAAAGAATACAGAATACAGATAAGTAAAATAAATAACCTGTGTTTTTCTGTTAGGCTTTGTATCTCTTGCAGGGAATCCAGACACTTCTCTTCCTTCCTTCCTTCCTGTACTAATCAGACATAGGTCTTTCTGTGACTTTGGTGTAGTTCTGATGACCTAGTTGTGTTTAAACTATGTTATCATCATAGAGACAGTTATTCTGCTATATATATATATATATATATATATATATATATATATATATATATATATATATATATATAATTTATGGTTTGTACCTCAGACATATGTTATAATTTTTTTGTTTGTCCTTCCCTTTTTTGCTGTTTATACTTTGTCCACCAAGTCTATGTTAATATATTATTGATTGTCATTCTTCGTAGAAATTGTTGAAATCAAAGATTGCCTGACAAAATGATACTCATCATGCATACCTGTGCAGATATGAAACTAAGTGATAATTTTTGAAACTCCAAAATTTTCAAAAACCAAAAGAGAAATACAGGCAATCACTGTATATAGTACAGTGCACAAGAAATTACAGTCTGCAAATTCAAAAAGGCTGGAGTGGAACTAGAAAACTGCCATTCTGTATTTAGGAAACTGAACCCTAATATGCAAGATTATGATCTGGAAAACTCTGTTTCACAGCTGTAAGGTTTAATAATTAAACTGTGTTGCAGTCTGAAAACAATTATCTTAATAAAGACTCAGCTAAATCATTAAAAAGGATGGTCTGAAACATCCTACAGCTTCCACAAATATTTCAAAATCCAACATTTTCTTGAGCCAAAAAAAAATAAATAAATAACTCAGTGAGTCAAAAGTTAAATGTTTCATATGCATGCTGGCTGGAAATTAACTAAGACAGTTGAATTGCCTAGACAAGGAATTTTCAAGGTCATGTGACAGTACAAATGGTAAAAAACACATAAATATGGATAAATACCATGTTCTGTGTGTGTGTGTGTGTGTGTGTGTGTGTGTGTGTGTGTGTGTGTGTGTGTGTGTGTGTGTGTGTGTGTGTGTGTGTGTGTGTGTGTGTGTAAGGGTAATAATTCTCAGATGGACAGCGTCACTTACAAACATTAGTAAGGAACTGTGATTGCAGTGACATCACAGGAGTGCACTCCTTCACTGATGCTCACATTCAAGCACTGCAAGTCTCTGTTTTCTCAAGATTATGTAAAGTGATACTGCAGGCGTCAATGTGAGAGTAACACTGACGTTGCACTATCATTTGCATTAGGTTGTTTTGCTTATCATGACAAGAAACAGAGCCATTAAACCGTGCTGTGCATGTGTGTGTGTGTGTGTGTGTGTGTGTGTGTGTGTGTGTGTGTGTGTGTGTGTGTGTGTGTGTCTGTGTGTGTGTTTGACCATTTATCTCCAGTAGTGTAAAGGTAACGGGGCAGTTTGTGATACTGCTTGTATCTTTGTTTCTCATAAATACTCCACTACAGTGGCTAAAACTCTTGGGATTAGGCCCAAATGTTTGCTGTCTGGCTTAGTGCTGCCAAAGTTCAATTAGCTAAGGATTACTGGCAGTATTACTTTTCACTGACAGATCTCAAAAGGGCAGAATTCCAAGTTTCTGCTCTATAATTATAACAAAGGGATTTGACATTCAATATTACACCTTACAATGTTAGCCATAACCAAATGCTTCTCTCTCTCTCTCTCTCTGTCTAGGTATCATAATATGGCTAGTCCCCATTAAGGCTATCCCCCACCATTGTCCTTATTTTTACCCTTGTATCTATTTTAACTCCTTCTGAGCTACTGGGACTCTGAAACATTCAAAATTTTATTACAGAACAGCTCACCATGCAGCCCTAATTTATGAAATAGTCAAAAAACGCAATCTCATGCTCTCAAAATATGAGTTTTGTCAGGGCGATATGTGGATAAATAGCCACAAAGAAATTCATAAAGTGTCACATTGAAATCTGTGTCATGATACCACAAAAATACACTCACAAGGTTAGACATGAGCTTGCTTATTTACTTTTTTATTATTGGTAAACAGACTTTTCATTTTTGCACTCTACTCCATTTCCTGAAATATATGTTTTGGATCAAAGAATGCAGCACAGCATTCAGGATACAGATTAGTCAGCAGTGCAGGATTTCCTGCTGACTGGTTTGAGTGTTTTGATGCATTTCAAAACAAAAAGACCTGAAACAATACAATACTTTGTAAAATATAAATGTGTCTGGTTGATCTTCAGTTATAAAACTTAAATTAATCATGGCAGTGCTCTAAATGGATGAATGAATACATAACTGATGGAAGTAGGTCATGTTTGCCAATGGAGAAAAGAACTGACTATTCCATTAAGAGTTAGCCTTTAATAACAGCAGAGTAACACCTACATATAGCTGATGTAGAGTGCCGTCAGCTGGGTACCACAGGTACACTTACATTCAGGTCACAGCAGAACACATAAGATCCAGGACACCCATCATCAGGAGTGGGATAAAACATGTCATGTGCATTGCAGCATTACTGCGGCCTCTGCCAGTGATAAATAGGGAAAGAGGTGAACATGTTGGTGTTGCTTCTCTGTAAGTATGAAGCTGCTTGCCTATTATATCTGATCCAGTATCTGTCACTTATGGGTGCGTGACCAGCTCTTATCTCTTTTTGATCATAACTGTGACCACACAAGAGTGATATCACCTTAAAGTGAACAGCATTTGCAAGTAAAAAATGAGTTAATAAAGTATTTTTGCAGGGAGGCAAGACCCCTGCTCTCTCCATTGGAGAAACTGCCTTCCTCTCATCCCCACTACTTTTATATAATAACTCTGGGTTCACTTCAACATGGGGAAAGAAGAAAACCCCCCAGGATACTATAAGCTCAGTCTTTCCAGGACAAAAATCAAGTAATGACACACTAGTGCGCATGTATGTGACTGTCATTTAGTAGTGTCTCAAAAACAAGTCTGGCTTACATCATACATACCTCAGGTGTCTCACTAACAAGCCTGACTCACATCATACATACCTCAGGGTTCTCACTAGCAAGCCTAACTCACTTCATCCATACTGTGATGACCCACCGCTGCCCACTAGTAATCAAGGAGCCTCAATCCTCACCACTGGCAACAGTGGGGGACGTTCACTGGGAGAATGACAGGTACACATACAGTATTTCCCAAAGCAGCTTTCTGCATCAAGTGCAATTTCCCTTAAGAGCACACAGAGACCACAGTCAGTCTGGGGCTGGTTTTTCACTCTTCCTCCAGATCCTCTATAAGACTCTCACTGTTACAGCTATAGAGCTGAGATTCCAGCTGAGTGATAAAGCCAAGACACCCAGCACCCTCTCTGTCCAACCAGTGCTTTGAGTCTCTGCCCAAGTAGCTGACTCACTCACACTTTCAGGTTTGATTTACACACACACACACACACACACACACACACACACACACACACGCACACACACACACACCTGGGAAAGGCTGAGACAGGTTTACTAGCTATGCCCCCTTCTGCCCAGACTATAAGGTAGTTACTACTGGCACCAGTCGCTCCTTATCAGCTACTTTAAGGCCCTTAATAAACGGTGTCCAACCTTACTGTGTAATATTAATAGTAATACAAATGGTGGTTTGACCAAGAGCAAGGCTATTAGGAATGGCACACACAGTGTCACCAAATAAATATACAAGTACTCTCAAAACTTAAATATCTCTACACAGATCAGCCAGAATGAAAGGTTTAAATACATTCAGTAATAAATAATAACAGAAGAAGACAATACTAAATATATATTCACAGTGACATCAGAGTTCAAAATCACAGGAAATGTTTAAAACAACATTGCAGGACAGTCTCAAATAAATTAAGAAAATATCTAAACTAAGATTCACTATATTCCTGGCTGAATCTAACAGAATTATACTATAATCCAAAAACTTGCTAATTGAGCATGACAGATGTGAATGTATCATCTAGCTGTTGTTAGGTACAAGACAAAATGCAGAATGCCCTGTCTCCCCAAGAGACTTATCAAAATAATATTTCCAATATTACTGCTGGGATAGCTTGCAGAATGACATTACGTCTTGTCATCTGACCCTAGTTCCCAGACAAAGCAACCATTGATGGCAACTGGTAACATTTAGCATCTACCTGCAAAAATATACAAACAAGAGCTTCTCCTCAGACCTCTGGCATATGCTGGAAGACATAAAACAATTGCATTACTTCATGCTTTCAAGGCTTTTCTCCCTGGGCATCCACTGGAAATGGACCTGGTCCATCTGGATTTTCCTGGTTAACAAATGTAAAATAAATAAATAGTTCACCCTAAAGACAATACAGAAACTTTCCTAGTACAGACATTGTGTCTCTTGTTTCATTGAAAACTGAAAGATACCATCTTTTATGGCCTAGCCATAAAGTAATTTAATTTATTTTTCTGAAGTTTGCTGGACTGAAGTTAACCTCCTGTATTCCAGTTTCCACTGTTAAAAATATATACATTTAAAGAGTTACAATACTGCATGTACATTTCTGTTCTCTTCCAGAAGGGCACACTGTGGTTACATTTCAAACAGAGTGCTCTGCAAATACCTTTTCAACACACACGTCTGTGCAAGCAGTTTGAAATATATATGACATACAGTTCTAATTTATTTATTTATTTATTTTACATTTGTTAACCAGGATAGTCCATCTGGATACATGTCTGTTTTCAGTGGAGGCCTGGGGAGAAAAGTTCTAGAGACAATTTACAAGACATACAGACAATGCTTAAAAATATATTTCAACTAGGTCCACTAAGAGTATCTAGTGTGTCATGCTATAAACAAATACAGTTATCAATAGATTTATAAACAACAATAAAGCATGCAAACTAACACAAATATACTCTTATTCTTTTGTTGTGGAGTACATGTTTATGCAGGTGAGTCAAGAGACTATGCATTAAGGCAAGAGTTGCATTATTATATGAGTGGGACTGGAGTTAGTCTGGTGTGGAGTAGGGACATAGCCATTTGTTGTTTAGATTACTTTTGATAGACCTTTTAAATTTAGGTAGGGAAGATTCCAGGGTTATAGATGCAGGCAGGGAGTTCCAGATTTTGGACATATAAGAGTAGAAGGAGTCACCAGCATGGTTGTGGGTTCTAGTAACTGTTAACAGTAACTTGTCTGTGGAGCGGAGTTGCCTAGGACAGGAGTATTGTTGGATTATGTTACTTAATGAAGGTGTTATATGTGGTTGGGAGAGCAGCTTGTGAGTGATGATCAGATGATTATAGATTAGTAAATTTGGCAGTTCAAGCCAGCCCCATTTCTTTAGGTTGTGACTGTGATGGGTTCTGAAAGAGCTGTTATTAGCAAATTTGGCTATCTGATTGTAGCAGGTGGTCATTTTGTTGGTTTCTGTTTTGGATAGATTGGTCAAGATTGAAGATGCATACAGTAGTGTTGAGAGAAGGTGGGTATGAGCCATTGTGGATCTAGTGTTATGGGTCAGGAAGGATTTGTGTTTGTAGAGACTACCTAGCTTTTTGTTTGTATGTTTAATAGCCAGGTTAATGTGTATATCAAATTTTAACTTGTTATCAATGGTAACTCCTAGTAGTTTTGTGTGGGATTCAGGTGAAATAGGGGTACCATTTATAGAGTGAATGGTGAAGGAGGAGATAGGAGTGGTAGTTTGTGAGGGATGAAACAGCAAAAGCTTGTTTTTTGGGGGGTTAAGTATGAGGCCATTCTCAATAAGCCATTTTTCAACTGAGTGGAAGTTATCCTGGGTTTTATTGTGTAGATCTGCCAGGGTAGGGGCACTGCATATTATAGTTGAATCGTCTGCATATTGGATAAGGCTAGAACTATTTGCAGCTGAGTGGAGATTATTTGTAAAAACTGAGAACAGCAAGAGGCCCAGTATAGATCCCTGAGGTACCCCAAGTGTGACAGGTAAGAGTGGAGACAAGTTATTGTGCCATAGTACTGCTTGTTGCCTATTGCTGCGGTAGTTTTTGAACCTGGAGACTGATTCATTGTCAAAGTCTAGGTTTACAAGGTGGGAGATGGGTTTGTCATGGTTAACCATATCAAATGCTTTTGATAGGTCTAAGCAAAGGGCTGATGAAAGTTTACTGTTGTTCCTGTTCTGGTTTATGGTATCTGTGAATGCTAACAGGGCTGTAGTTGTGCCATGACGTGGGCGAAAACTGTGTTGTGTTTGAGATATGAGTTCTTGATTAATAAGGTGGGACATTAACTGATGGTGAATACATTTTTCTAATATTTTAGCTAGTTGGGATAGGATTGTGATTGGTCTGTAGTTTGATATGTCATAGGAACTTCCCCCTTTGTGAAGGGGTATAATGTAGGCAGTTTACAAAATCAGGGGTAGTGTGGCTTCAGAGATTCATCTGTTTATTAGTATAGAGACTGGTATAGCTATTTCAGATGCTGCCAGTTTTAAGAATTAATTGGGGAGGGAATCTGCTCCTAGTGTTGTTGGTTTTAATTGGGCAAGTAGTTTTCTTATGTAGGAGGTTGTGGTGGGTTGTAGCTTAAAAGTGGGACTGTTGTTGGATGTAGGGTGGTCACTTGTTGTATTGGCAGTGAGCTGCTTTTGTGCTAGGGCAAGTACGGTTTCAGTAAAGAATATATTGAATGATTAAGCTATGTTTTCTTTTGTTAGACCTGTAGTTGGGGGTGGGGTAATGGTTTTAGCAGGGTCTAATAACTTGTTTAAACCTGCCCAGAATTTCTTAGGATTATTCTTGTGTTGTTTTTGATGGGTAATAAAGTAATTTCTTTTATCTTGCATGACTAGTTTCTTGGTGAGATTTCTAATCTGTTGGTATGCTTGTTGTGTTCTAGGGTTTTTGTTGGACCTCCAGGTTGTCCAGGCTGTATTCCTTTCTGATATTTTTTGCCTAGTTTCCCTAGTTAACTATGGAACTGTGTTAGCTTTAACTCTCGTAGTTCTTACGGGGGCATGCCTATTCAGTATTTCTAAGAAGGCGGAGTTGAAGTGTGCGGTGGCTTCATTTAGGGGTAGGTAATACAGTTCAGACCAGTTGTATTGCTTTAGCTCTTGTGTGAAGTTAGTTGGGTTAAAGTGTTTTTTGTTCCTGAGTGTTTGAAGTATTGGGTTTGGGGGTGGTGGGATTTATATTTAAGTAAAAAGGTAGTTTGATGGTCACTTAATTAGTCAGGAAGGGTACTTGCTAAGTAGGAACAAGGTATTTTATTTAGTAAGATCCAGTCTAATAGTGTTTCTTTTTTACTATTTTTGGCTATTCTAGTGGGCTGTTTGATTACTTGAGAGAAGGTTAGCAGGTTGATATGGTTAGTGGGTCCTTGGGAGGTGCATGTGAGCCAGTGTATATTAAAGTCTCCTAATACAATGGTCTCTTGAGGCATGGATTGTGATAGCCATTTAAGTAATGTGTCCATAGTAGAATAGAATAGAATAGATTAGTACTAGACTAACTGCCCTTGTGGGCCATTTTCAGCTTAGCTAATTACCCCATGTGAGAATCAAACCCTGCACCTTATGTTTGAAAGGTAAACACCTTAACCACTATGCCAACCTCTCAACCCTGATATGTAGGGTGGTATAGATATTATTGCCTGGGGGGGGTATAACCTGTCACTAGGTTGATGTTTTTTGTTACATATTTGAGCCTAGTTAAGAATATTTCTGCCTTATCCAAAGGGGGCATGGATATCTCATATTTAGTTA
Source organism: Protopterus annectens (assembly GCF_019279795.1). Taxonomy (NCBI): domain Eukaryota; kingdom Metazoa; phylum Chordata; order Ceratodontiformes; family Protopteridae; genus Protopterus; species Protopterus annectens. Next base: position 976,897,697 of record NC_056727.1, on the reverse strand, counting down.
TGGTCAGAATATTTTTGTAAAGCAGGGCAATGCCACCACCCTTTCCCTTTAGTCTATCTTGCCTAAGGATTCTGTACCCAGGTGGAAGGATCTCTGTATCTTTGGTAGATGGTTTAAGCTATGTTTCTGTTAAACTGATTATATCTGGGCGATATTTTGAGATTAGAGTATGAAGCTCATGTATTTTATTGTTTATGCTCCTAATATTTAGATTTAGGAGGAGTTGACTATTTAATGGCCTGACATTAATCTGGGTTAGATTGCGAAGCTGTTGTGCTTTAGTCAGAGGATTTATATCATTAGGTCCTGGGTTTGGGTGGATATCTCCAGCATTTAGGAGTTGGTTGTTTTGCAATAATTTAACTAGATTTGTAGTATTGTTAAGTATTTATGGGTTGCTGTTGATTTGGGGTAGGTGGTGATGGGTTTAAGATGGGTATAGCTTATGGTAGTAGTGTTGAATAAGGTGGGGTTTATTGTTAGGGAGTAATTGGCGGGGATGGGAGAGATAATGGCAGTGGATTTATGGGTAAGGGGGAAGTTGTTTTGTGCAGGGTAGCTGTATGAAGTGATGTGGTAGGTACATGCTGAGAAGAGTAGTAGGGTCATTTGCAGGAAGAAAGTCTTCATAGTTAAAGAGTATTGTTAATTGTATGGATTTTGTAGGAGTGAGTTGAACAGATGTATCAGGGTTAGGAGGGATAGGAGTGGTTGTTGGATCTGTAAGGGGGTGGGAGGGATGTGGATTGGATGTTGGATGATTAGGGGGAAGGGCTGGATAAGTATAAATGTAGTTGATGTGGGGGTGGGTGGGAATTGGGGGTAGGGTAGAGGAGCAGAGTGAGCCTGTAGGGCGGGCTAGAGCAAATGAGGAGAGTGCAGCAGAAAAAGTATCAGCAATGGTAGCATTATAACTGAGGTAAGTGGGTAATTAAATGATTGCTGTAAGGGAAGATAAAAACTAGGTTAACAAATTGAAAAAATAAGTTTTTGATTTTAGCAAGGAAGGGAGTGGATATATAACAGTTTAAGGAGGCAGGGAGTATGAAATAGATAAGAAAAATACCACCAGCCTTTGGTACTAAAGCCTCAGGAGATATATTGTAGTACTAGCAAATTTGTTTGTAGGTGCTGCCTCCTAGTGGTACAAGAAGGATAGCAGGCAGAAGAGTTAAATATGTCTTAGTTTGTAGTAATTGATTTACGGGGTTTAAAGACTGGAGGGTGGAGAGTAGTAAGTGGTCTGCGGTAGGCTGCTGAAAGAATGCACACTTGTGAAGGCAGACAAGCACAAAAATGGATATTAAAAAGTAGCTTAATTTGCTAGTTTATAGGTAATTTCTTTTGGCTGCATACATTCACAAAAGGTTTGTATTTGGGAGTCCCCACAGTAGCTTGCTTATTAGGTGACCCAGGCTAGCAGGCAAATTCTGGGACTCTTCTGGGTTTAGGCAGGAGGTGGATCACTGTATAAAAGAGAGAGAGACACAGTGGGGTAAGTTAAGTAAGAGCAACGAGTAATGAGAATAAAGGGGTAAGGTGAACGATTAGGCAAATAGTCAGAAGAGGAGGATAGTCTGTTAGCATACAGTAAGTAATGAAAGGCAAGGGATAGAAAGTAGGTGAGGGTTAAAAATAGTTGGGAGAGTAGGTTCAGGAGGTGGTAGTAGATATCAGTAGATATGGTTAAAGTACAACCCAGAGGCAGGCAATATTTGAGACTCAATTAACAACAATTTAGTCGCTCTACAGTCCAAGCTTCAGAAAACAAATGCAAGTTTGGCTGTATAAAACACTAGTAAGAAACACTCATTCAACAGTGTGATACAGTATAAGACACAAGTTAATAAAATATTCTCTCTATGGATAAATACATTTCTAGTAAAAAAAAACAATCACTCTACAGCCCAGTGAAATTATAAGCACCCCAAGCCCAAGAAATTATACCATATATAAAAAAAAAACTATTGCTATATTTTTAAAAATAGGTCAGGCATTATTTAAGCCTTACCAGTACTGTAACTGTCTCTATTTGCATTTAAATACATTTGTAACACAAGCATCTTGTATAAATCACTTCAATATTCACCAATGACATATAATTATTTACAAAATTACAGCGATCGGTGCTGACAGTATCTCCTTTTTCACACTTCTTCCCCCTTCAAAGATGCAAGCTAATTTTTCAAGTGACCCTTGAGAAACATTGCTTGAGAGGAATGGGCCTATCTGTGAATAAATTACCCCATTCTCTGTCTTAAAATTCCAGCTGTCTTTGCATTGCTGACCCCATTACAGTGTTGTACTATCATACCATATGCCTGCAACCCTAGGCACCACCACAGTAACTTGGGATTTTGCTGGCTGGCTCCTTGTAGCCATAGATTCTCCTCAGACTCCTCCTGCCTTCTCCTGCAAGTACTTAGCACCAGGGCCTCCCTATCATGGTAAGGTTTTATCATGTTAACATAGTACAGTTTGTGCCCCTGCCTCCTGCATAGCAGTTCTACCATCTAGTTAACATTACTGACCTTCCTTACCACTTTCAAGGGTCCTCCCAAGCTGCCTGCAGCTTGTTGTGTCTGACAGGAATGAGAACCATTGCCTGCTGCCCTACAGCATACTCTCTGGTCCGAGCATTCCTGTCATGCCAGACCTTTTTCCTGCTATTGGGTTTCTGCCCGATTCTCCTGGGCCAAGCCCAAGAGTTCTCTGAGCCTTGTCCTGAGCCCAAGAGTTCCCTGAGCCTTGTTCTGAGGTTTAGGACATATGCCACAACAGACTCCTTGTGGGATTCACACTCACCCACTCACTCATCACTAATCAATTCTAGAGGTCAGCTCACCCTATGCCCATACAGCAACTCAAAAAGTGAAAAACCTGTGGATTCCTGGGGCACCTCTCTGTAAGCAAACAACAGATGTGCCAAATATTTGTCCCACTCCCTCTTAAACTGGTCTGCAAATGTCCGTAGTCTTTAGTGTAAAGTTTAATCTCTGCACCAGACCTTTAGTCTGGGAGGTGGTAGGGGGTGGTCTTTAGGTGCTTCAGCCCACAGCACTCCCACAGACAAGCCAGCAGGTCTGACATGAAATTGGCACCTCTTCCAGTCAGTATTTCTTTTGGTAAACCTACCCTGCTGAAAATCTCTAACAAAGCATTTGCCACATTTTTCTGCCTCGATGGAGGACAGAGCCACTGCCTCAGGATATCTGGTAGCATAATTTACTACCACTAGGATATACTTGGATATACTTCTTCCTTGGGGGACTTGGGGTACTCAGAGGCCCCACAATATCCATAGCTACCCTCTGAAATGGCTCCTCAATCACAGGCAAATGCATCAAAGAGCTTTGACCTTATCTCCTGCCTTGCCTACCTTTTGGCACTGCTCGCAGGTCCTGCAGTACCCTGTTAGATCCCTGGAAATCCCAGGCCAATAAAAGTTCTGCATAATACATTTCTTGGTCTATGGCTATGAGTGCCATATGGTAGGCTCTGGGCACTACCAATTGCTGCACTACCTCACCCTCTAGCCCTCCCTCTGGGGTCCACTTTCGATACAGTAGCCCTTTGTCCCAGTATACAGATTCCCCCTTCCCTTGAGGATTAGGTGCCTTCCTGGCTGCCTCTCTCAAGCCTGGTAAAATAGGATCTGAGAGCTGAGCCTGTCTCAACTCTCTGTTTGTAACCTCTCCCAGCTCCCCTTCCACAGGACATCTGGTATCTTCTAACAGCAGTTACAGACTGTCAGCCTACGTACTACTACTACTCACCTCTGACCTTGCAGTCACTCTGTCCAAGGGAACATCAGTACACACAAGCAGCTGTGGCTCACCTTCAGTCTCACTGCTACAGGGTAGCTCCTGCTCTGAAGTAACCACCTCACCAGTCCTGGCTTCAAGTGTGTGGTCTATCTGGGTCCCCCCCCCCAGGCTACCAGACCCACATGCTTGTCTCCAAGCCTGACTGCATGTAACTGCATGCACACAAGGTGCTGCATTATCAAAATCATCCCCTATCAGGACATCTGCAGGGATATCCTCAAACACACCTACTTGCTTGCTTCTTTTTCCACCCTCCCAGTCAAGATGAACCCTAGAACCTAGCCAAAGGTATTTGGAATGGGGCCCTCCTAAGGCTCTGACTGGACTAGACTGCCCAAGCAAGTAGTGCCCCTCTGTAACCATTAGAGGCTTCACAATGATTAGGTCGGAGGCTGTGTCTCTCTTAGCAATGGACTGTTTCCCATCTAAGACAGGATATAACCTATTGTGGTATTTTGGTACTCTTGTTGTCTCCACACAACTTACTGCTGACATTCTGTAATTTCCAATTGCTGGATCCCCTACCTTTTGTTCCCCACCTTGCCTCCACGGACATTTATATGCTACATGGCCCCACTGGTTACATTTAAAACATTTAACCCTTGATCCTGGCTGTGTACCTGAACTAGTGGCTTCCCCTGTTACTGGCGGACTTTGTTGGGGAAGTTTAGACTGTCCACCATGGGTTCCCTTATACCCATGTGCAGCACTATGTATCCCTTTTCTGTGCAGTGGTGCCCTGCTTGCTAGGTATAGGTCTCCTTATTCCCCAGCTTATCTGCTGTATTACATTCCATATCTGACAACCAGATTCTCATGTCCTCAGGCAAAGTGCTAAGGGCTTCTTCCCTCACCAAAAGGTCTGCCAGCCCTTCAAAAGTGGTGACCTGACACTCACTCACCCACCTATCAAAATAAGTGTTAGTTCAGCAGTATAGTCATACACACTTTCTTTTGCCTTGCACCTATGCTCACTAAATGTTTTTTCTATAAGCGTCAGGTGTTAACTTAAAGCATTCCAGTAAACAATTTTTAACTGTATTATAATTTAAGCAATCAGTATCAGACAATTTATAAAGAGCAGTTACAGCTTTACCATGGAGTAAGGAGTCAGAAACTGTACCCAAACCCCTTGGTCAACATTATACTGTTTACATACCCTTTCAAATATATAAATAAAATTATCAAAATTATCGCCCTCTGTAAATTGTGGATGAAATTTACAGACCTTTATTGCTTCTGGGACTCAGATATTCTCTTCCTCATTACCTCCATGATCCTGGCAAAGAGTCAGCATTTCCTTTTCCTGTTGCCTCTGCCTCTTATTTTTGTCGGCTTCCAGATGTCTCAGTCTCCCTGCTGATTCTAATGCCATCTGTTTCTCCTTTTCTTCCATCTCCAAATGCCACTGCCTCTCTGCTGATTCTAGTTCCAATTATTTGGCCTCCAGTTCAAGTCTCTTTAACTCCAGACAGATTTTTAAGTCCTCTGAGGCAAAGTTGAACTGTCCATTTTCTGAGAGTTGTACATCCCCAAGGCTAGTCTGCTTGTCTTCTTGGTTTCTGGTCTGTGATGCAACTGTGACTAAGGCTGCAACCATTTCCACTTTAGTCAGGATGGCATGCATCAGTCCTTTGGCTTGGCACAACTCACACAACTGGCTCCTTGTCAGGTTGCCATAATCCTTTGCTGAAATCTTTGCCTGATCTCCCTGACTAACTAAGCTAACAAAAAATAAACATAAAACTATTGTGATATGAAACTCTGAATGTTCACTGTGTAGCCGCTTGAGAGTACAAACACCTTCGTTAGTGACAGCTGTTTACAGGCTATAGGAGTTCAATATCCATGCTACTGAATCCCAATATGTGATGTGGTGATCCCACCACTGCCAGCCAAATGTGATGACCCACCACTGCCAACAAGTAATCAAGGAGCCTCAGTGCTCACCACTGGCAACATTGGGGGACATTCCCTGGTAGGATGACAGGTACACACACAGCATTTCCAGATGCAGCTCTCTGTATCAAGTAGAATTTCCCTTAAGAGCACACAGAGACCACAGTCAGTCCAGGGCTGGTTTCTCACTCTTCCTCCAGATCTCCAATAAGACTTCCCACTGGCACAGCTATAGAGCTGAGATCTCAGCAGAGTGACCACGCCAAGCCCCAAGCACCCTCTCTGTTCAACCAGTGCTTCATGTCCCTGCCCAAGTAGCTGACACACACACACACACACACACACACACACACACAATTTGAGGTTTGATTTACACACACACACACACACACACACACACACACACACACACACACACACACACACACATGGGAAAGGCTGGCACAGGTTTACTAGCTATGCCCCTTCTACCCAGAGCATAAGGTAGTTACCACTGCCACCAGTCAACTCCTTATCAGCTACTTTAAGGCCCTTAACAAAGGATGTCCAATCATACTGTCTAATATTAATATTAATATTAATACAAATGGTAGTTTGAGCAAGAGTAAGGCTATTAGGAGTAGCCCACACAGTGTCACCAAATAAATATGCAAGTACTCTCAAAACTTAAATACCTCTACACAGATCAGCCACAATGAAAGGTTCAAATATATTTAGTAATAAATAATAAAAGAACAAAACAATACTAGATATATATTCAGAGTGACATCCTCACAGTTAATGTTTAAAGCAACATTGCAGGATGGTCTCAAATAAATAAAGAAAAATATCTAAACTGAGCTTCACTATATTTCTGACTGAATTTCATAGAATTATACGATAATCAAAGGACTTACTAATAGAGCAAGGCAGATGTGGTGAATGGATCTTCTAGTTGTTGTTAGATCCAAGACAAAATGCAGAATGCCCTGTCTCCCTAAGAGACTTCTCAAAATATCTCAAATATTACTGCTGGGATACCTTGCAGAATGACATCACTTCTTGTCATCTGACCCTAGTTCCCAGGCAAGCTTCTAGCATTTAGCATCTGCCTGTAAAAATATACAGACAAGAGCTTCTCCTCAGATCTCTGGCAGATGCTCGAAATCATCAAACAATTGCATTCCTTCATGCTTTCAAGACTAGTAATTAGTTCAGGAGTCCAAAGTACCTCGTAGCATAAAATGAATCCAATGAAACATGAATTCTGTATAAAAACCTTTTGATGTGAGCGCTTTCGTTCACATAAATTAAATGAACTTCATCAGGCAAGTAAAAGGTATACAAGTAAGCACTTAAATGGAGTTCTCGGTAAATGACATCACAAACCCACCCTAAAAAATACCATGTGATTTTTACTACCTTACTAAAGTTAATTATACTAAATATATGTGATATTGTTCACATTAAATACAAAATAAATATATGTATATAAATATATGTGTGCATAAACAGGCAATAATAAAAAATAACATACATATATTTTCATTTTTGTTCCATGTTCATCTCAATAATGACTTCAATTTTAAAATACATTTCAGGGAGCAGTAGTCATTTAGTCCGGGATATGAATGTGCATTGAGTCTTAGTTGCTATAAGAGCTCATGTTCTTCTAGTTTCAAAGTCCACGGACTCCCGCTAATATTGGGTACTATCTGCTCAATAATCAAATATATGAACTGATGATTAGGTTCATCCATAATATGCCTAGCCAAGACATTTGTACTGTTTTGTTTGTTTATGCTATATTGGTGTTCAGAAATTCTCTGTTTGAAGTCTCTTTCTGTTTTCCTACATAGAAACAGATAGATGATTGACACTGCGCTAGGTAATCTATCCATTTTGTGTTACAATCAAATCTACCCTCTAAATTATACTGTTCATCCAAGACAGTAAAAGTTGTTGTTGTCTGGATGAACTTGCAGTAGGGGCATCTACCACATATCTTCATGCCTTTATTAGGTATATAAGGTTTTAAATACCTTTCTAGCATAGATTTAATATTGGGTCCTCTTCAATATGTTATTTTAGGTTTAGCCATTCGTTTAGACCTAAGGGTTGCATCTTCATTTATAAGGGCCCAATTTTTGTTTAAAATGCTTCTTAGAGCACTTGCATCCTTGGAAAAGGTTGTTATGAAGCTAACATTAAATTTATTTTCCACCCTAGGGTTTAAGTTTATTATAGTACTTTCCATCTCTATATTAACTTCAAGTATATTCCTATTTAAAATAGGTTTGAAGTGGTCTGTCATTCACTTTCTCTATACTTCGACTAGGATCTCATCCAAGAAGTAAGGTGGATAGCCTCGCTTAATAAACATATTCCTCAAAGTATGACATTTGCTGTCAAAATCCTGATTAAGGGAATTCATTCCGGCAGCTCTTATGAGCTGCCCCTTCAGCACAGCCCTCTTTTGATATGTAGGGTGGTTGCTGGTAAAAATGAAGGAAACCATTAGAATATGTAGGTTTTCTGTATATACAGGCTATGTAGCTACTGTTAATGCTGTCCTTATTCAATTTCACATCTAAATAAGCCATTTCATGCTTGTCAAAATGGAAAGTAAATTGTAAAAAGGATGTCATATTTGACATCTCCTCTAACAATTTATTAACTGTCTCTAAGCTCTCTTTTATTAACAGAAACATGTTGTCTAAATATCTTGTATACCATCTCACATTGCTTTTAAAAATGATATTGGGAAACAGGAATTTCTTTTCCCAAAAAGCCATGACACTATTTGTGAAGCTGCCCCCGCAAGGTGACCCCATGGCAACTCCACTTTTCTGCAAATAATGATTCTTGTTAAATAGGAAGACATTATTTTCCAAAATCAGTTCTAGCAGATCTTCTATTAGATTCAGTTCATTACCATCGACACCTTTCTCCATCAGGAATTCCCTTACCCAACTAATACCCAAGGCCTGTGGTATAGCTGTATATAGATCTTTGACATCTATTGTCAAGAAGTCATATTCTGAATTGTATTCTACCTCATTTAATGCCTGGAAAAAACCCTAGGAATCCTTACAAATCTGGGATTCAGTAACCAGATGTTTCTTTAGCATTCCATCTACCATTTTAGTGCAGGCATATGTGATACTATTTCTTCCATCCACAATGGGTCTTAGTGGGGGGTTTTCCAAATGTTTATGGATTTTGGTGGGTTCCAAATATTATAGGTGTTAAAGGGGCAGCCATTAATAAATAGTTACTTGTGTCAAGGCTAATCCTACCTTCCAAAAACAAGTCATTGATGGTATTCTTAATTTTCAGACATGCCCTATTTACTTCATAGGTTCATAGGTTCATAGGTTCATACTAGGCTATCTGCCCGAGGGCATTTACAAGCCTAGCCCATAGTTTTGTGGCTTACGCCACCCCTTTAGTATGGGGAACTATACCCATTATTTTGCTGATAGTAACTTTTACATATTCTTCACTGTCTAGCATAGTTAACATCCTGAAATTGTAGTCATTTTCTTCCATGAAAATCAAGCCGCCACCCTTGTCAGGTCGCATGACACGTATGTTAAACAATTTTAATTCAATGAGATCCTGTATTTGGGAATATTGCAAATTGGCATCATGTTGTTTGTAAATTGCCCTGGATAAGACATTTCTGAAATCCATTTCACAAAGTTTCTCAAAAATACCCAGAGTTGCATGCAGTGGGGGGTTAAACAGACTTGAAATTCTATGTTCACTTGTTGTTAAAGAGTTACTACCCAACAGAAGATGCAAATTCAGTTTACGTAAATATATTTTTAAATCAATTAGAGTTCTAGAAATGTCTGCTCTTTTTTTAGGCACAAAAGAGAGCCCATGCGCTAATACCTCTATTAATTCTGGTCTCACAGGTTTCGCAGTAAAATTATAAATTTTAAAGTCACCTTCTTTGTTCGTATAAATGGTAACCCCTCCACCTTCATCTGTATTAGCTGACGTCTCTTCCGAAGCTATTATCTCCATCTCCGAGTTTGTTTTCTCGATCGTTGGTTCTTCTTCACTCCTTGTTGTCAGGTTTGTTGCCAGCCCTGGCCATTGTGAAAACCCTGATTCTGCGGTGATTGGATTGAGTTGGGAAATACTTCCCATCCCCTCAGTCTACCATTCTAATTGGCCAACCCTCCATTGCCATCATCGGCTTCATTATTCTGTAGTTGTACACCTTCAGGGTTCTCATTTATAGGATTATTGTCCCCCATGGCACCTGCAGGTTCAACATTACACCAGGTTTGTGAAGGTGGGGGAGGTGGATATGCTGTACCATTTAGATATTCTTTTCAGTCTCTCTCAAGTTTCTTAATTTTTGCTTCCCTCACTTTCTGGATAGTATTGTCAATGTTGCAAAATATTCAGCTAAATTTAAACTTATAGCGAGGGAAGTAAATATTAGACTTAATGTCGGTCTCCATTTCATTCAAGTCATTTCTCAAATGCTCCATTTGTACAGAATAATGTTTAATAAGAGTTTCCAAGAACTCGAGACCCTGTTTATCAAAAAGTTCCAGTAAGTCACTGTGAAAGACTGAATCTTTCACTAATCCCATAGCATAGTGCCACTGTCTCAAACCCTTGGGGATATGGCACCTTTGCAGGCATTCCTGAAAGTAAGCAACTTCAAATTGCAGTTTGCTGTATTTCAAAAGACTGAAATCAAACTCCGTTAACTTGTTTACAATGCCATTGTCATTATTTTGCGGTATTCTGCTCAGCTGGTTGTTACTGCAGCTGAAAAAAGCAGGCTTGTTGAGCCATTCCTGTAGGTTTGGTATAACGTTCGTGGCTCCCCCTTCAGTATTACTTAATTAATTTCCAATATTATTACTGTCATTGCTACTACGGCAGCTGCTTTCACTATTACCAAACAAAGCAGTTGTAGAAGAAGCCATAGTAACGTTTGAATAACTCAAATTAGAAAGCAAGGACCTACCAGAACCCAGAAGGGGAGGTCCGGATGGTGGATTTGCATTGCTAGCAACATCAGTGCTGATTCTCCAGGCAAGATCATTCTCACGGTTAGAAAGTTGTTCAACCAAGCTGTTAATTTCCCAATAGCGCTGGTGTCTGACTCAGTAACTCCAGATGGAGTAAATAAAGATTGCGAGCTGCCATTTCCCTCTTGCTCCATGATGAAAACACCAAGACCAACTCAGAAAGGTTAGGAATACAAATTAAATCTTGTTTCAGGAGTTCAAAGCACCTCATAGCATAAAATGAATCCTATGAAATGTAAATTTTGAATAAAAACCTTTTAATGTGAGCGCTTTCATTCACATAAATTAAATAAACTTCATCAGACAAGTAAAAGGTATACAAGTAAGCACTTAAATGCATTTCTCAATAAATGACATCACAAACCCACCCTAAAAAATACCATGTGATTTTTACTTCCTTACTAAAGTCAGTTATACTAAATATATGTCATATTATTCACATTAAATACAAAATAAATATATGTATATAAATATATGTGTGTATAAACAGGCAATAATAAAAAATAACATACATATATTTTCATTTTTGTTCCATGTTCATCTCAATAATGACTTCAATTTTAAAATACATTTCAGGGAGCAGTAGTCGTTTAGTCAGGGATATGAATGCGCATTGAGTCTTAGTTGCCATAAGAGCTCATGTTCTTCTAGTTTCAAAGTCCACGACCCTCCAGGGGTGTAGCTAGGATTTTCAAATTTGTACTGACAGCTCTCAAACTGCTACCCCCCTCCCCAGCCAAGCTACGGCCATTCTCGTAATTCACGGTTCGCTCTTTTAGTGTCGATGAAGAGGCATTCGCTGTAATGCCTCTTCAGTAATATAATATAAATTCACTCAAACTCGGTTCCTTGAATTGAAAATTAACCTGAAATGTTAGTTCTTTGAAAAATGCAGCATGGTAGTTGGGGTAGAGACTTTATGCTTTTGTTTTCTGTAACTAAGGTACAGGTTTTGAGCTTGAGTAAATTACTAACAACCTGCTACCACTAACTAGGATGTTTCATTCACACACACACCCCTACCTACCTCTTAGTGCAAGAAATATGGACAAAGCCTAAAATAAACAGGGACAGATATTAAATAATGTTCTCGTGAACTTAGAAAGTTGCTAGAATAACAGGATTTGTGCTAGTATGAATTTTTCTAAAGGACATGAAGTCTGAAGCTCAAATGTCTGTCATTATTTAGCAACTTCAGCCTTCAATGATTTTCTAGAAAATCACAAAATTTATGAGGAACAGACAAAAATATGGGGCAAAAATCTGGACATTCTGCAAAATGTGGACAGTTGAGAGGTATGCTACCTACCACACACACACACACACACACACACACACACACACACACACACACACACACACACAAAAACACCTCTCAACCTCTTACAGCAACAAACTCATAAATAAAACTGAGGCAAAGGCCCAAAAATAAGGACATTTTTTTAAATATTGCTCTTATAAACTTAGAAAGATAATAGAATAGTAGTAGGTCTTGCATTAGTACGAATTTTCTGAAAGGTATGAAATCTGAAACTGAAATGTCTGCATTATTTTCTAACTTCAGTCTTTAACAATTTGCCACTAATTTGCCAGAAAACCGCAATTTTATGAAAAACGGACCAAAAATGTGATGCAAAAATATAAAATTGCCAGACAATACAGCTGGGAACCTGTCAAAGGAGGGACACCATTTTAATATGAGCACAGTTAACTTAGAGCAGCTGACAAAATTAGAGAATCTACATGCATTTCTGAAATAAAAGTAGTGTATAACTCTGATCATTACAGTTATTTATAAAAGTAAAGTAAACCCTCTATGTTTTCTTCCAAAATTGATATTTTGTGGAGGGATCATTAGGGAAGAGCAACATTTTGAGCCAAAATCAGGGACAGTTGAGGTTTGGCTATGCCTAATTCTATAAAGCAATTTATTTGCATGTACCTCTCAACCTGTTAATGCAATAAATCTGGACAAGGCCAAATATATTGAGGGAACATATAAACAGTACTAAAATTGCTCTTGTATAAACTGGGACAGTTGATAGAACAGGTCTTATTTTAGCATGCATTTTTCTGAAGGTTATAAAGTCTGAAACTAGTGTGTCATTATTTAGTGACTTAATTCCTAAATCATTTGCCAGAAAACCACAAATTGAGGAACAAACCAAAAGTAAGAAGCAAAAAATCTATTCATTCTTTGAAAATCTGGACAGTTGGGAGGTATAGTTCAGCTGGGGCTGTCTAAGTTTGCCGCACTTCCCCCTCACAAAACCATGGTCGAATGGAGCCTCCCCCTGCAGCCATTCCAATGATCCATTACTTTGCTATTTCACTCCATTTACCATAAACACTAATGTGCATACTGATTTACTTCTATGATGATTTGAACTTCATTTGAAAGTTTTATTTTGCATTTTACAGCACAAACACTAAGACATCTGCTAAACAAACTTGGCATTAAAACTTTTCTGCCCTTGAAACTCACATTCATTGAAACATTAAAACCCACATTCAAAGAAAAATACATTTTACCCGTGGCAGATAAAAATTAATTCTGGGCTGCTTTTAAATCATAGGCCCCTTGCATATGAAACATACATGTGCTCTTTGATACACCTTCCTATTGCTTTGAACATTTTTCCAGTAAACAATGAAACAAAACTGCCCAATTCAGAACATTTCCATCATAAAAGTCTAGTCAAACTTTTACAGTCCACCATTATCAGTAAATAATATGCACAAGCTCAGTAGTAAAAAAAGTCATCTAAATAATTCCACGTTAAATAAATCTAACTAATGAAGAGGTTGCTGCTAGCAATCACCTTTATATTTCATGACTTCACCGAAAAATAAAGTGTCTGATGCCCCTGAGGAATAAATTGCCTAAATTACATTAATAATAAGCTAGTAATATTGCAATAGGAAATGGATGGCAAACTGATAACAGGCTCATAGTTAGTGTCTTAACTTTCAGTACAGCAGCATTCACCCCTTATGGGAGTAGAACCAACAACCTTCTGCATTAAAAGCAAGTGCACAACATTTTGTGCTACTAGCAATGTGAGCCGACTTAGCATAATCAGCACTAAACTTCTCTTCCCCTGCAGCTCTCAGCTCCTTGTAAAATCTACGCAATACTCAACTACATCTGAACTTCGCAGCACAAGAAGTCTGGAAAAAGCCAACTTTATTGGGGTGGGTCAAAAGGGCAAAAAACAGGAACAGATTAAACATTGCTTGTATAATCTTGGAAAGCTGCTAGAATAAAATGCTGTGTTACCATCATACATTTTACTGCCAAGGTCACTGTGCAAAATAGTCAGAACATACCACTATGCCAAATCACCTGCTTTGTGAAAGAGAGGAAGACTGAAACTTAAATGGCTATCATTTAATGAATTCAGTTCTCACCATAGCCGTCAACCTCTTAGCACAAAACACCTGGACAAACCCAGTAATGAGGGAATACAGCCCTCAAACTTATTCAGTGAATTCAGTTCTTGCCATAGCTGTCAACCTTAGCACAAAAAACCTGGACAAAGCCAATAACAGGGTATTACAGTCCCAAAAATAAGGATAAATTTCAAATAGTCATAAACTTAAAAAATTGCTATAAAAAAGGTTGTGTTAGTATATATTTATTGCTAGAATAAAAAGTTGTTTTACTATGTCACAAACACAGGGATAAGATGCAGACTCCACAAAGAAGGCATCCCAGCCAAGAATCAAACCAGAAAACCTATAGCTGTGAGGCAACAATACTGCCACTGCACCATCAAATATGTAAGGAAGTAAACATTCAGAAACCTGAAGTCTGAAATTTAAATGCCTGTCAATTTGTTAATCAAAACAGTCTGACTTGGAACAAAAAAAAAAAAACAATTCTCAGCAGAGGCCCAGGAAAAAATAATGCAGACATGTCTTTGTAACATGGGAGGACACAAAAGCAAACCCACACAAACACAGGGAGAAGATACAGACCCCCCCCCCCCACAAAGAAGGCACCCCAGCCAAGAACCAAACCCAAGAACCTACAGCTGTGAGACATGAATGCTACGTTGCTACCACTGCACCATCAAATTTCACGCATTGCAATATTTAAAAACCACAGATATGATACAGATATTGATCAGATCAAATATGAGGCAAAAATCTGCAATTTTTTTACAAATGGTGGTGGATAGGGAATTCAGGTCTTTAACACCTGTATGCAAGGTACAGGGTTCAAGCCTGAGGTATTCCCTACCACACCACCATGAGTAATCACCAGTACATCCCACCTGGGGCATTTCCACACACACACACACACCCCCCTTGGTAAATATGCAAGTAATTAGGAGGGTCACTAATTCACCTTCAGTGTATATGTGGAAGGTGCCAGGAAATAAACATTCAACAAATCCCACATGGATACAGGGAGAACCTACAGACTCCACTAAGAAAGCACCCCAGCTGAGAATAAGGAAACCTAAGTGTTGTGAGATATCAGTGTTGTCTCTGACTTAGAGTATTTGTCATCTTAAATTAATATAACAATTATAATGACTGCGGAAATTTTTTTAACAGAAACCTTGTTTATACTTTTTTGCAATCATTTATAGTTCCGGCTATACTGGTATTTTGTTTATCACATGAACTGTATGCCTCTATATTTTAAGCAAAAGCTCAGGGTATATCACTAGCAGTATGTGTCAGATAAGTAGTACACAGAACAAGGTAGTATACCAAACTGGCACATTTAGAAAGTAAGCATATAAAGAAAGGACAGAACAACCCATCTCACCACATTCAAACAGCCACCTACTGCCTTTCTAACTGATGACAGTTCTAATTGGTCAGCTTCTACATCATCCAAACTGCCTTATAGCAAAGAGTTACATTTCACTGCAATGATTTCTACCTCGCTCTTTAAATTTAATGATAACTCCCAGTAAGGAAAGTGATGACATGACTGGACGCAGATGTCATTTATTCCCTCAGGCTTAAAGGACATCATAACGTGCAGACATGAGTACAAAATTATCTAGCATAACCTTACCACATGCTGCTCAGGGCTCATGGAACAAGGTATCATGGTGTTCCAGCCTCTTAGAGCAAGGCATCAGTACAGACAGTAACTATCTTAATTTATTTATGAGGTACATGCACTGATCCAGTCTCTAGTCCAGATATATATACATGCATACATACATATCAACTTCAAGTTCATGTTCATTACTGTGCTTATCTGCACTGTATAGGTAGACAACAGAAAACAATGAATCAGATAATATAATAATACACTAAAAGTGAATAATAATACATAAATAGATTGACAAGACTAAAAAAAATATGTAAATGTAGTAGAGTCATGAGCCTCTGCAAACAAGATTTGAAAACAGTAACAGCAGTCAAAACTCCAAAGACAGAACAAGGTAATCCTAATTTCAGACAGTTGCAACAAATCCATCCCAAATTCAACTCACATAGAAAAGATTTCCTTCAGAAAATTTCAAAAAGACAAAATTACTTTTGATGTTCCGTAATCCCACATTTCACGTACACTAGAAAGAGCCACTTCTAGGACTAAAACCATCAAGGCAATATCACAAACACAAAACCAGCATCATATTTTATGAAATAAATATAATGTAAAGATCAGGCACTCCACAGTCCCACACAAATAAGCAAAGAGCACAGACAGCTGTTAAGGGGAAGTGAGCTCAGCTCTTCAGTAAAAGATCTAAAGTAAAGGACATTGAACATGGATGTAGATCAGTCCTCACTTCACTGTCCCTCATCACAGATGATGTGCTGTAACAGATCTTTAATACTGTACAAGCAGGCAAAGGAACACAATAATTACCTGGTGGACCCACTGCCAAACTACCTGTCAAAACAGCAGTGTCGGCATTGCTAACAACTTTTTAACACAGAGAATTTTCTGGACAACAAAACATGCAAAAAGTAAAAAGAAAGAAAAACAGACAGAAAGGAGAGAATGGGCAGTTGGGCTTGGGCTATGCAGCCAATTGCCACCATGTTCACACACAAACTCACACACACACACACACGCACACGCACACGCACACGCACGCGCACGCACACGCACACGCACACAGACACAGACACAGACACACACACACTCTCTCTCTTCATATTACTCACCAACCCTCTCGGTTGCAAGACCCTTCTAAGTAAAGTCCATAACGCTCGTGTAAAGTCCATAACGTCCTTCTAAATAAAGTCCATACCCTCTCGGTTGCAAGACCCTTCTAAATAAAGTCCATAACGCTCGTGTACATCCAACATCCTCCCGCTTGAAAACGCATTTGAAACGGCCGGAAATACATGCGCGGTTAGCTCCATTCCGACTGGCTGCCCTGATGAGCTGACGTCATCGTGCAGTAAAGCGCGAAAAAAAAAAATTTAAAAAGCTACCCCCCTTCTAAATAAGTTGTACTGAAATCAGTACAGTGCGTATGCCTCCCGACGTCCTGCCTCCCTAATATTGGGTACTACCTGCTTAATAATCAAATATTTAAACTGATGATTAGGTTCATCCATAATATGCCTAGCCAAGACATTTGTACTGTTTTGTTTGTTTATGCTATATTGGTGTTCAGAAATTCTCTGTTTGAAGTCTCTTTCTGTTTTCCTACATAGAAACAGATAGATGATTGACACTGCGCTAGGTAATCTATCCCTTTTGTGTTACAATCAAATCTACCCTCTAAATTATACTGTTCATCCAAGACAGTAAAAGTTGTTGTTGTCTGGATGAACTTGCAGTAGGGGCATCTACCACATTTCTTCATGCCTTTATTAGGTATATAGGGTTTTAAATACCTTTCTAGCATAGATTTAATATTGGGTCCTCTTCGATATGTTATTTTAGGTTTAGCCATTCGTTTAGATCGAAGGGTTGCATCTTCATTTATAAGGGCCCAATTTTTGTTTAAAATGCTTCTTAGAGCACTTGCATCCTTGGAAAAGGTTGTTATGAAGCTAACATTAAATTTATTTTCCACCCTAGGGTTTAAGTTTATTATAGTGCTTTCCATCTCTATATTAACTTCAAGTATATTCCTATTTAAAATAGGTTTGAAGTGGCCTGTCATCCACTTTCTCTATACTTCGACTAGGATCTCATCCAAAAAGTGAGGTGGATAGCCTCGCTTAATAAACATATTCCTCAAAGTATGACATTTGCTGTCAAAATCCTGATTAAGGGAATTCATTCTGGCAGCTCTTATGAGCTGCCCCTTCAGCACAGCCCTCTTTTGATATGTAGGGTGGTTGCTGGTAAAATGAAGGAAACCATTAGAATATGTAGGTTTTCTGTATATACAGGCTATGTAGCTACTGTTAATGCTGTCCTTATTCAATTTCACATCTAAATAAGCCATTTCATGCTTGTCAAAATGGAAAGTAAATTGTAAAAAGGATGTCATATTTGACATCTCCTCTAACAATTTATTAACTGTCTCTAAGCTCTCTTTTATTAACAGAAACATGTCGTCTAAATATCTTGTATACCATCTCACATTGTTTTTAAAAATGATATTGGGAAACAGGAATTTCTTTTCCCAAAAAGCCATGACACTATTTGTGAAGCTGCCCCATAAGGTGACCCCATGGCAACTCCACTTTTCTGCAAATAATGATTCTTGTTAAATAGGAAGACATTATTTTCCAAAATCAGTTCTAGCAGATCTTCTATTAGATTCAGTTCATTACCATCGACACCTTTCTCCATCAGGAATTCCCTTACCCAACTAATACCCAAGGCCTGTGGTATAGCTGTATATAGATCTTTGACATATATTGTCAAGAAGTCATATTCTGAATTGTATTCTACCTCATTTAATGCCTGGAAAAAATCCCAGGAATCCTTACAAATCTGGGATTCGGTAATCAGATGTTTCTTTAGCATTCCATCTACCATTTTAGTGCAGGCATATGTGATACTATTTCTTCCATCCACAATGGGTCTTAGTGGGGGGTTTTCCAAATGTTTATGGATTTTGGGGGTTCCAAATATTACAGGTGTTAAAGGGGCAGCCATTAATAAATAGTTACTTGTGTCAAGGTTAATCCTACCTTCCAAAGACAAATCATTGTTGGTATTCTTAATTTTCAGACATGCCCTATTTACTTCATTGATAGTAACTTTTTCATATGCTTCACTGTCTAGCATAGTTAACATCCTGAAATTGTAGTCATTTTCTTCCATGAAAATCAAGCCGCCACCCTTGTCAGGTCGCATGACACGTATGTTAAACAATTTTAATTCAATGAGATCCTGTATTTGGGAATATTGCAAATTGGCATCATGTTGTTTGTAAATTGCCCTGGATAAGACATTTCTGAAATCCATTTCACAAAGTTTCTCAAAAATACCCAGAGTTGCATGCAGTGGGGGGTTAAACAGACTTGAAATTCTATGTTCACTTGTTGTTAAAGAGTTACTACCCAACAGAAGATGCAAATTCAGTTTACATAAATATATTTTTAAATCAATTAGAGTTCTAGAAATGTCTGCTCTTTTTGTAGGCAAAGAAGAGAGCCCATGCACTAATACCACTATTAATTCTGGTCTCACAGGTTTCGCAGTAAAATTATAAATTTTAAAGTCACCTTCTTTGTTCGTATAAATGGTAACCCCTCCACCTTCATCTGTATTAGCTGACATCTCTTCCGAAGCTATTATCTCCGTCTCCGAGTTTGTTTCCTCAATCGTTGGTTCTTCTTCACTCCTTATTGTCAGGTTTGTTGCCAGCCCTGGCCATTGTGAAAACCCTGATTCTGCGGTGATTGGATTGAGTTGGGAAATGCTTCCCATCCCCTCAGTCTACCATTCCAATTGGCCAACCCTCCATTGCCATCATCGGCTTCATTATTCTGTAGTTGTACACCTTCAGGGTTCTCATTTATAGGATTATTGTCCCCCATGGCACCTGCAGGTTCAACATTACACCAGGTTTGTGAAGGTGGGGGAGGTGGATATGCTGTACCATTTAGATATTCTTTTCGGTCTCTCTCAAGTTTCTTAATTTTTGCTTCCCTCACTTTCTGGATAGTATTGTCAACGTTGCAAAATATGCAGCTAAATTTAAACTTATAGCAAGGGAAGTAAATATTAGACTTAATGTCGGTCTCCATTTTATTCAAGTCATTTCTCAAATGCTCCATTTGTACAGAATAATATTTAATAAGAGTTTCCAAGAACTCGAGACCCTGTTTATCAAAAAGTTCCAGTAAGTCACGGTGAAAGACTGACTCTTTCATTAATCCCATAGCATAGTGCCACTGTCTCAAACCCTTGGGGATATGGTGCCTTTGCAGGCATTCCTGAAAGTAAGCAACTTCAAGTTGCAGTTTGCTGTATTTCAAAAGACTGAAATCAAACTCCGTTAACTTGTTTACAATGCCATTGTCATTATTTTGCGGTATTCTGCTCAGCTGGTTGTTACTGCAGCTGAAAAAAGCAGGCTTGTTGAGCCATTCCTGTGGGTTTGGTATAACGTTTGTGGCACCCCCTTCAGTATTACTTAATTAATTTCCAATATTATTACTGCCATTGCTACTGCGGCAGCTGCTTTCACTATTACCAAACAAAGCAGTTGTAGAAGAAGCCATAGTAACGTTTGAATAACTCAAATTAGAAAGCAAGGACCTACCAGAACCCAGAAGGGGAGGTCCGGATGGTGGATTTGCATTGCTAGAAACATCAGTGCTGATTCTCCAGGCAAGATCATTCTCACGGTTAGAAAGTTGTTCAACCAAGCTGTTAATTTCCCAATAGCGCTGGTGTCTGACTCAGTAACTCCAGATGGAGTAAATAAAGATTGCGAGCTGCCATTTCCCTCTTGCTCCATGATGAAAACACCAAGACCAACTCAGAAAGGTTAGGAATACAAATTAAATCTTGTTTCAGGAGTTCAAAGCACCTCATAGCATAAAATGAATCCTATGAAATGTAAATTTTGAATAAAAACCTTTTAATGTGAGCGCTTTCATTCACATAAATTAAATAAACTTCATCAGACAAGTAAAAGGTATACAAGTAAGCACTTAAATGCATTTTTCAATAAATGACATCACAAACCCACCCTAAAAAATACCATGTGATTTTTACTTCCTTACTAAAGTCAGTTATACTAAATATGTGTGACATTATTCACATTAAATACAAAATAAATATATGTATATAAATATATGTGTGCATAAACAGGCAATAATAAAAAATAACATACATATATTTTCATTTTTGTTCCATGTTCATCTCAATAATGACTTCAATTTTAAAATACATTTCAGGGAGCAGTAGTCGTTTAGTCAGGGATATGAATGCACATTGAGTCTTAGTTGCCATAAGAGCTCATGTTCTTCTAGTTTCAAAGTCCACGGCCCTCCCTAATATTGGGTACTACCTGTTTAATAATCAAATATTTAAACTGATGATTAGGTTCATCCATAATATGCCTAGCCAAGACATTTGTACTGTTTTGTTTGTTTATGCTATATTGGTGTTGAGAAATTCTCTGTTTGAAGTCTCTTTCTGTTTTCCTACATAGAAACAGATAGATGATTGACACTGCGCTAGGTAATCTATCCCTTTTGTGTTACAATCAAATCTACCCTCTAAATTATACAGTTCATCCAAGACAGTAAAAGTTGTTGTCTGGATGAACTTGCAGTAGGGGCATCTACCACATTTCTTCATGCCTTTATTGGGTATATAGGGTTTTAAATACCTTTCTAGCATAGATTTAATATTGGGTCCTCTTCGATATGTTATTTTAGGTTTAGCCATTCGTTTAGACCTAAGGGTTGCATCTTCATTTATAAGGGCCCAATTTTTGTTTAAATTGCTTCTTAGAGCACTTGCATCCTTGGAAAAGGTTGTTATGAATCTAACATTAAATTTATTTTCCACCCTAGGGTTTAAGTTTATTATAGTACTTTCCATCTCTATATTAACTTCAAGTATATTCCTATTTAAAATAGGTTTGAAGTGGCCTGTCATCCACTTTCTCTATACTTCGACTAGGATCTCATCCAAGAAGTAAGGTGGATAGCCCCGCTTAATAAACATATTCCTCAAAGTTTGACATTCGCTGTCAAAATCCTGATTAAGGGAATTCATTCTGGCAGCTCTTATGAGCTGCCCCTTCAGCACAGCCCTCTTTTGATATGTAGGGTGGTTGCTGGTAAAATGAAGGAAACCATTAGAATATGTAGGTTTTCTGTATATACAGGCTATGTAGCTACTGTTAATGCTGTCCTTATTCAATTTCACATCTAAATAAGCCATTTCATGCTTGTCAAAATGGAAAGTAAACTGTAAAAAGGATGTCATATTTGACACCTCCTCTAACAATTTATTAACTGTCTCTAAGTTCTCTTTTATTAACAGAAACATGTGGTCTAAAAATCTTGTATACCATCTCACATTGTTTTTAAAAATGATATTGGGAAACAGGAATTTCTTTTCCCAAAAAGCCATGACACTATTTGTGAAGCTGCCCCCACAAGGTGACCCCATGGCAACTCCACTTTTCTGCAAATAATGATTCTTGTTAAATAGGAAGACATTATTTTCCAAAATCAGTTCTAGCAGATCTTCTATTAGA
Organism: Protopterus annectens; assembly: GCF_019279795.1. Lineage (NCBI taxonomy): Eukaryota > Metazoa > Chordata > Ceratodontiformes > Protopteridae > Protopterus > Protopterus annectens. The sequence goes on along the minus strand of NC_056727.1, from coordinate 976,875,311 downwards.
TTCAGTTCATTACCATCAACACCTTTCTCCGTCATGAATTCTATTACCCAACTAATACCCAAGGCCTGTGGTATAGTGGTATATAGATCTTTGACATCTATTGTCAAGAAGTCATATTCTGAATTGTATTCTACCTCATTTAATGCCTGTAAAAAACCCCAGGAATCCTTACAAATCTGGGATTCGGTAACCAGATGTTTCTTTAGCGTTCCATCTACCATTTTAGCACAGGCATATGTGATACTATTTCTTCCATCCACAATGGTTCTTAGTGGGGGGGTTTCCAAATTTTTATGGATTTTGGGGGTTCCAAATATTACAGGTGTTAAAGGGGCAGCCATTAATAAATAGTTACTTGTGTCAAGGCTAATCCTACCTTCCAAAACAAGTCATTGATGGTATTCTTAATTTTCAAACATGCCCTATTTACTTCATTGATAGTAACTTTTTCATATGCTTCACTGTCTAGCATAGTTAACATCCTGAAATTGTAGTCATTTTCTTCAATGAAAATCGAGCCGCCACCCTTGTCATGACATGTATGTTAAACAATTTTAATTCAATGAGATCCTGTATTTGGGAATATTGCAAATTGGCATCATGTTGTTTATAAATTGCCCTGGAGTGGAGTTGCTAGGGCAATATTTGACAGAAGATGGTACTTATAATCATTGCAAGGTGGTCCTTGTATGTTCCTTGATCGAAATTGTTCTTGAGAACAATATTTTTATGTTTGAGCAGACTATTTGTAAACAAAAGGATGGCATAACTATGGGCACTTCATGTGCCAATAGCTACGCCAACCTGGTTATGGCCAAATGGGAACAAACCAATATAATCAGACAATCTAGATTGGACAATGTTGTCTTTTATAGGAGGTTTGTGGATGACCTCTTCCTTCTTTGGGAAGGAGGCAGGAATGAATTCACTTGCTTCCTAGATGCTCTGAACACAAGTACTGACTACTTAAGACTCTCAGCCAACAGCTCAGTAGATTCTATTGAGTTCTTGGATGTGAGGGTAATTAGAAAAATTACTGGTGAATTCACTACTGAAGTCTTCAGGAAAAAGTGTTATAGGAACACATTTGTTCATAGACAAAGTATGCATCCTGGACATGTGTTTAAGAATGTCATGACAGGGCAGGCATTGAGAACATCAAGGTTAATAGCGGAAGATTCTATATTCTTGAATGAATTAGGTGTACTTGAACAGAGATTTTTGGGTAGGGGATACAATATGAAAGAGGTTGGAATGGTTACCACCAATACAATTGGGATGAGGTGGAGCAAAAAGAAACCATATTTCTCTGTACCCTCACAGCATAGAAAGGAAAGAGCAGCCAAAAATAATTGTATGAGGATATCAGTAACCTATGCAAGTAACGTTAGGTTATTGCAGGACATTTATTCCAGAAACTGGAATATACTTACATCTAATGAGAAAGTGGGATCCATAGTGGGGAGGATCCCCAGTTATGCATATAAAAATATAAAAATAGAAAAATCTCTTAAAAAGTTACTATGTTACCGTAAATATGGGATAGGTCCTGTCATACAGTCCCCCCGTGGTACATCTCCCAGTAATACCTGCAATTTTTGTCATCTTATTGATAGTGGAGCAAGTTTTAAACACCCAGACACTGGTAAAAAACTGAGTTTTAAAGCTAGTGCTAACTGTAATAACACCAATCACATCTACTTAGCTTATTGTATGCTCTGTCAATCATTCTATATTGGAATGACCACACAAAGACTACGAGATAGGACGAGAGAACACGCCTATAATATCGCTAGAAAAGCAGAGACTAATGCTCTAGCCAAACATATTATGACATCAGTTAGTTTGCATACTTTTAAGTTCATGGTTATAGAGGTAGTTAAGTTAGGAAACAGACGAGGTCCGACTAAGAATACAGTTGAAACTATAGAACTTGAATGGATAATTAGAATGCGAGCAAACATGGGGAAGGGTCTGAATGATAAACTTTCTATCAGACCCATTTTAGCTAACAGACCATTGGCAAGATAATGTATTATTGTTGTAACTGTATGGGCACTTTATAAAGTTTTAAAGAAGTATTTCTGAAAATAATTATTTGTATGCCTTAAAGTATTACTGCCTTTAATTAATAGTGGTTTGTGATTGGATATTTTCATTTTAAAATGTTGATAATGATGCACTTTAGTTGTCTGATGAAGCGGCTTTGGCTGTGAAAGTGCTTACTTATCTGTTTGGAATAAATCTTGGATTTTAAGTGCTGTGTTCTGGTGCCTCCTTTGCTTTTTGCTGTATATATATATATATATATATATATATATATATATATATATATATATATATATGGGTCTACTTCAAATAAACAAAATCCCATATTACCAAAACCGACATTACTGAGATTACTTTTCCGAAACCTTACATGCACAAAGTCTTGGAACACCGATAATGAACTCTGGGAAACTAACCACTTGTCCATATACACAAAAAAACAAAAACAGAAGCAAATCAAACCCACAGATGTGGGAGCTTATAGTACACTGAGATATGCTAGAATTTTACATTTTTACATAAACTGGCTAATTTATTTATCCCTGTATTTATATATTTATCACCGTTTATGGTTGCTTTTGTTAACCGGCATTCCTTTTTCCAGAATATTTAGTTTCCTAAACAGAGTTTTTATTCTTAAACCTGTCATTTTGTATATATTTTTTCTCTTTGCAGTACTGAAGAGGTATATTGTCCAGGAGCAGCATTACCTAGGGAAAGAAGGAAGTACATTTGTGAGGGAAGTGGGATATATTCTGAATGCTGGCAAAGAATGCTAAAAATCCTGGCCATACCTCTGCTTATTAATCCTACAACTTTTAGGCAACAACACTTGTTTGCAAATATTCTGAGATTTATCTGTTATGACTCAAGCAGTCTGTAGTGGCTTGTCACTGTCACATATGGTAATATGTCTGCTTCTGATTATTATTGCG